>NW_027326978.1:0-24769 GCF_047675955.1 Chlorocebus sabaeus | reverse complement strand
AAAAGATATAAAAAAAAAAGTTCAAAATATTAAAAAAATAAATATATTAAAGAATTTTTGAAGAATAATAAGTATTTTCCAGTTTTTAACGAAAGATATTTCCTTTTTCACCAAAGTCCTCTATGGGATTACAAATATCAGTTTGCAAATTTCACAAGAACAGTCTTAGTGAAGGGCTTCTTGAGGGGAAAGCTGTAACACTGTGAGATGAACTAACACAACACAAAGCAGTTTCTCAGACAGCTTCTTTTCGGTTTTTATCCTAGGATATTTCCATTTTAAAAATAGCCCTCTATGGGCTTCCAAGTATCACTTTGCAAATTCCACAAGAACAGTCTTATAGAAAGGCTTCTTGAGGGGAAAGCTGTAACTCGGTGAGATGTATTAACAGAACACACGGCAGTTTCTCAGAAAGCTTCTTTCCAGTTTTTAATGGAAGTTATTTCCCTTTTCACCGTAGCCCTCCATGGGCATCCAAATATCACTTTGCAAATTCCAGAAGAACAGTCTTAGCGAAAGGCTTCTGAAGGGGAAATCTGTAACTCTGTGAGTTGAATTAACAGAACACAAAGCAGTTTCTCACAAATCTTCTTTCCAGTTTTTAACGGAAGTTAGTTCCTTTTTCACCATAGTCCTCTATGGGCTTCCAAATATGACTTTGCAAATTCCACAAGAACAGTCTTAGCGAAAGGCTTCTTGAGGGGGGAAGCTGTAACTCTGTGAGATGAATTAACAGAACACAAAGCAGTCTTTCAGAAAGCTTCTTTCCAGTATTTAACTGAAGATATTTCCTTTTTCACTATAGCCCTCTATGGGCTTCCAAATATCACTTTGGAAATCCCAGAAGAACAGTCTTAGCGAAAGGCTTCTTGAGAGGAAAGCTGTACCTCGGTGATATGTACTAACAGAACACACCGCATTTTCTCAGAATAGTTCTTTCCAGTTTTTAGCGGAAGATATTTCCTTTTTCACCTTAGCCCTCTATGGGCTTCCAAATATCACATTGCAAATTTCACAAAACAGTCTTAGTTAACGGCTCCTTGAGGGGAAAGCTGTAACTCTGTGAGATGAACTAACAGAACACAAAGCAGTTTATCAGAAAGCTTCTTTACAGTTTGTATCGGAAAATATGTCCTTTTTCACCATTGCCCTCGATGAGATTCTAAATATCACTTTCCAAATTTCAGAAGAACAGTCTTAGTGAACGGCCTCATGAGGGGAAATCTGTGACACTTTGAGATGAATTAACAGAACACAAAGCAGTTTCTCAGAAAGCTTCTTTTCGGATTTTATCTTACTATATTTCCTTTTTCAACATAGCCCTCTATGGTCTTCCAAATATCACTTTGCAAATTACACAAGAACAGTCTTTGTGAAAGACTTCTTGAGGGGAAAGCTGTAACTCTCTGAGATGAATTAACAGAACACAAAGCAGTTTCTCAGAAAGCTTCTTTTCAGTTTTTATCATAGCATATTTCCTTTTTCAGCATAGCCCTCTATGGGCTTCCAAAAACATTTTGCAAATTCCACAAGAACAGTCTTAGCGAAAGGATTCTGGAGATAAAAGCTGTAAATCTGTAAGATGAATTAAAAGAATTCAAAGAAGTTTCTCAGAAACCTTCTTTTCGTTTTTTATCTTAGGATATTTCCATTTTCACCATAGGGCTATAGGGTTTCCAAATATCACTTTGCAAATTCCAGAAGAAAAGTCTTAGCGAAAGGCTTCTTGAGGGTAAAGCTGTAACTCTGTAAGATGAATTAACAGAACACAAAACATTTTCTCAGAAACCTACTTTTCAGTTTTTACCTTAGGATATTTCCTTTTTCACCATAGCCCTCTATGGGATTCCAATTATCACTTTGAAAATTCGACATGAACAGTCTTAGCGAAAGCCTTCTTGAGGGGAAAGCTGTAACTCTGTGAGAGGAACTAACTGAACACAAAGCAGTTTCTCAGAAAGCTTCTTTCCAGTTTTTAACTGAGGATATTTCCTTTTTCACCATAGACCTCTATGGGCTTCCAAATATCACTTTGCAAATTCCACAAGAACAGTCTTAGAGAAAGGCTTCTTGAGGGGAAAGCTCTAACTCTGTGAGATGAATTAACAGAACACAAAGCATTTTCTCACAAATCTTCTTTCCAGTTTTTAACGGAGGATATTTCCTTTCTCACCATAGTCCTCTATGGGCTTCCAAATATCACATTGCAAATCCCACAAGAACAGTCTTAGCGAAAGGCTTCTTGAGAGGAAAGCTGTAACTCAGTGAGACGTGTTAACAGAAGACACGGCATTTTCTCAGAATGCTTCTTTCCAGTTTTTAACGGAAGATATTTCCTTTTTCACCATAGTCCTCTATGGGTTTTCAAATATCACTTTCCAAATTTCACAAAACAGTCTTAATGAACGGCTTCTTGAGGGAAAAGCTGTAGCTCTGTGAGATGAACTAACAGAACACAAAGCAGTTTTTCAGACAGCTTCTCTTCGGTAAGTATCTTAGGATATTTCCATTTTCACCATAGCCCTCTATGGGCTTCCACATATCACTTTGGGAATTCCTCAAAAACAGTCTTAGCAGAAGGCTTCCTGAGGGGAAAGCTGTAATTCTTTGAGATGAATTAACAGAACACAAAGCAGTTTCTCGGAAAGCTTCTTTTCATTTTTTAATTGAAGGTATTTCCATTTTCACCATAGCCCTCCATGGGATTACAAATATCACTATGCAAATTCCACAAGAACTGTGGAAGCGAAAGACTTCTGGAGGGGAAAACTGTAACTCTGTGAGATGAATTAACAGAACACAAAGCAGTTTCTCAGATAGCTTCTTTCCAGTTTCTAACGGAGGATATTTCCTTTTAAGCCATAGCCCTCTATGGGCTTCCAAATATCACTTTGCAAGTTTCACAAGAACAGTCTTAGCGAAAGGCTTCCTGAGGGGAAAGTTGTAACTCTGTGAGATGAATTAACAGAACACAAAGCAGTTTCTCAAAAAGCTTCTTTTCAGTTTTTAACCGAAGATATTTCCTTTTTCAACATAACCCTGTATGCGCTTCCAAATATCACTTTGCAAATTCCACAAGAACAGTCTTAGCGAAAGGCTTTTAGAGGGAAATGTTGTAACTATGTGAGATGAATTAACAGAACACAAAGCAATTTCTCAGAAAGCTTCTTTTCAGTTTTTATCTTACGATATTTCCTTTTTCACCATAGACCTCTATGGGCTTCCAAATCTCACTTTGCAAATTCCACAAGAACAGACTTAGCGAAAGAATTATTGAGTGGAAAGCTGTAACTCTTTGAGGTGAATTAACAGAACAAAAAGGAGTTTCTCAGAAAGCTTCTTTCCGCTTTGTAACAGAAGATATTTCCTTTTTCACCATAGCGCTCTATGGGCTTCCAAATATCATTTTGCAAATCCCACAACAACAGTCTTAGCGAAAGGCTTCTTGAAGGGAAAGCTGTAACTGGGTGAGGTCTATTATCAGAACACATGGCAGTTTCTCAGAAAGCTTCTTTCCAGTTTTTAACTGAAGATATTTCCTTTTTCACCATAGCCCTCTATGGGCTTCCAAATATCACTTTGCAAATTCGACAACAGCCTTAGCGAAAGGCTTTTAGAGGGAAATGTAACTCTGTGAGATGAATTAACAGAACACAAAGCAGTTTCTCAGAAAGCTTCTTTTCAGTTTTTGTCTTAGGATATTTCCTTTTTCACCGTAGCCCTCTATGGGCTTCCAAATATCACTTTGCATATTCCAAAAGAACAGCCTTAGTGATCGGCTTCATGATAGGAAAGCTGTAACTCTGTGAGATTAATTAACGGAACACAAAGCAGTTTCTCAGAAAGGTTCTTTCCAGTTTTTAGCGGAAGATATTTCCTTTTTCACCATAGTCCACTATGGGCTTCAAAATATCACTTTGCAAATTCCACAAGAACAGTCTTAGTGAACGGCCTCTTGAGGGGAAATCTGTAACTCTCTGAGATGAATTAACAGAACACAAAGCAGTTTCTCAGAAATCTTCTTTCCAGTTTTTAACGAAAGATATTTCCTTTTTCACCAAAGTCCTCTATGGGATTACAAATATCAGTTTGCAAATTTCACAAGAACAGTCTTAGTGAAGGGCTTCTTGAGGGGAAAGCTGTAACACTGTGAGATGAACTAACACAACACAAAGCAGTTTCTCAGACAGCTTCTTTTCGGTTTTTATCCTAGGATATTTCCATTTTAAAAATAGCCCCCTATGGGCTTCCAAGTATCACTTTGCAAATTCCACAAGAACAGTCTTATAGAAAGGCTTCTTGAGGGGAAAGCTGTAACTCGGTGAGATGTATTAACAGAACACACGGCAGTTTCTCAGAAAGCTTCTTTCCAGTTTTTAACGGAAGTTATTTCCCTTTTCACCGTAGCCCTCCATTGGCTTCCAAATATCACTTTGCAAATTCCAGAAGAACAGTCTTAGCGAAAGGCTTCTGAAGGGGAAATCTGTAACTCTGTGAGTTGAATTAACAGAACACAAAGCAGTTTCTCACAAATCTTCTTTCCAGTTTTTAACGGAAGTTAGTTCCTTTTTCACCATAGTCCTCTATGGGCTTCCAAATATGACTTTGCCAATTCCACAAGAACAGTCTTAGCGAAAGGCTTCTTGAGGGGGGAAGCTGTAACTCTGTGAGATGAATTAACAGAACACAAAGCAGTCTTTCAGAAAGCTTCTTTCCAGTATTTAACTGAAGATATTTCCTTTTTCACTATAGCCCTCTATGGGCTTCCAAATATCACTTTGGAAATCCCACAAGAACAGTCTTAGCGAAAGGCTTCTTCAGAGGAAAGCTGTACCTCGGTGATATGTACTAACAGAACACACCGCATTTTCTCAGAATGGTTCTTTCCAGTTTTTAGCGGAAGATATTTCCTTTTTCACCTTAGCCCTCTATGGGCTTCCAAATATCACTTTGCAAATTTCACAAAACAGTCTTAGTTAACGGCTCCTTGAGGGGAAAGCTGTAACTCTGTGAGATGAACTAACAGAACACAAAGCAGTTTATCAGAAAGCTTCTTTACAGTTTGTATCGGAAAATATGTCCTTTTTCACCATTGCCCTCGATGAGATTCTAAATATCACTTTCCAAATTTCAGAAGAACAGTCTTAGTGAACGGCCTCATGAGGGGAAATCTGTGACACTTTGAGATGAATTAACAGAACACAAAGCAGTTTCTCAGAAAGCTTCTTTTCGGATTTTATCTTACTATATTTCCTTTTTCAACATAGCCCTCTATGGTCTTCCAAATATCACTTTGCAAATTACACAAGAACAGTCTTTGTGAAAGACTTCTTGAGGGGAAAGCTGTAACTCTCTGAGATGAATTAACAGAACACAAAGCAGTTTCTCAGAAAGCTTCTTTTCAGTTTTTATCGTAGGATATTTCCTTTTTCAGCATAGCCCTCTATGGGCTTCCAAAAACATTTTGCAAATTCCACAAGAACAGTCTTAGCGAAAGGATTCTGGAGATAAAAGCTGTAAATCTGTAAGATGAATTAAAAGAATTCAAAGAAGTTTCTCAGAAACCTTCTTTTCGTTTTTTATCTTAGGATATTTCCATTTTCACCATAGGGCTATAGGGTTTCCAAATATCACTTTGCAAATTCCAGAAGAAAAGTCTTAGCGAAAGGCTTCTTGAGGGTAAAGCTGTAACTCTGTAAGATGAATTAACAGAACACAAAACATTTTCTCAGAAACCTACTTTTCAGTTTTTACCTTAGGATATTTCCTTTTTCACCATAGCCCTCTATGGGATTCCAATTATCACTTTGATAATTCGACATGAACAGTCTTAGCGAAAACCTTCTTGAGGGGAAAGCTGTAACTCTGTGAGAGGAACTAACTGAACACAAAGCAGTTTCTCAGAAAGCTTCTTTCCAGTTTTTAACTGAGGATATTTCCTTTTTCACCATAGACTTCTATGGGCTTCCAAATATCACTTTGCAAATTCCACAAGAACAGTCTTAGAGAAAGGCTTCTTGAGGGGAAAGCTCTAACTCTGTGAGATGAATTAACAGAACACAAGCATTTTCTCACAAATCTTCTTTCCAGTTTTTAACGGAGGATATTTCCTTTCTCACCATAGTCCTCTATGGGTTTCCAAATATCACATTGCAAATCCCACAAGAACAGTCTTAGCGAAAGGCTTCTTGAGAGGAAAGCTGTAACTCAGTGAGACTTGTTAACAGAAGACACGGCATTTTCTCAGACTGCTTCTTTCCAGTTTTTAACGGAAGATATTTCCTTTTTCACCATAGTCCTCTATGGGTTTTCAAATATCAATTTCCAAATTTCACAAAACAGTCTTAATGAACGGCTTCTTGAGGGAAAAGCTGTAGCTCTGTGAGATGAACTAACAGAACACAAAGCAGTTTTTCAGACAGCTTCTCTTCGGTAAGTATCTTAGGATATTTCCATTTTCACCATAGCCCTCTATGGGCTTCCACATATCACTTTGGGAATTCCTCAAAAACAGTCTTAGCAGAAGGCTTCTTGAGGGGAAAGCTGTAATTCTTTGAGATGAATTAACAGAACACAAAGCAGTTTCTCGGAAAGCTTCTTTTCATTTTTTAATTGAAGGTATTTCCATTTTCACCATAGCCCTCCATGGGATTACAAATATCACTATGCAAATTCCACAAGAACTGTGGAAGCGAAAGACTTCTGGAGGGGAAAACTGTAACTCTGTGAGATGAATTAACAGAACACAAAGCAGTTTCTCAGATAGCTTCTTTCCAGTTTCTAACGGAGGATATTTCCTTTTAAGCCATAGCCCTCTATGGGCTTCCAAATATCACTTTGCAAGTTTCACAAGAACAGTCTTAGCGAAAGGCTTCCTGAGGGGAAAGTTGTAACTCTGTGAGATGAATTAACAGAACACAAAGCAGTTTCTCAAAAAGCTTCTTTTCAGTTTTTAACCGAAGATATTTCCTTTTTCAACATAACCCAGTATGGGCTTCCAAATATCACTTTGCAAATTCCACAAGAACAGTCTTAGCGAAAGGCTTTTAGAGGGAAATGTTGTAACTATGTGAGATGAATTAACAGAACACAAAGCAATTTCTCAGAAAGCTTCTTTTCAGTTTTTATCTTACGATATTTCCTTTTTCACCATAGACCTCTATGGGCTTCCAAATCTCACTTTGCAAATTCCACAAGAACAGTCTTAGCGAAAGAATTATTGAGTGGAAAGCTGTAACTCTTTGAGGTGAATTAACAGAACAAAAAGGAGTTTCTCAGAAAGCTTCTTTCCGCTTTGTAACAGAAGATATTTCCTTTTTCACCATAGCGCTCTATGGGCTTCCAAATATCATTTTGCAAATCCCACAACAACAGTCTTAGCGAAAGGCTTCTTGAAGGGAAAGCTGTAACTGGGTGAGGTCTATTATCAGAACACATGGCAGTTTCTCAGAAAGCTTCTTTCCAGTTTTTAACTGAAGATATTTCCTTTTTCACCATAGCCCTCTATGGGCTTCCAAATATCACTTTGCAAATTCGACAACAGCCTTAGCGAAAGGCTTTTAGAGGGAAATGTAACTCTGTGAGATGAATTAACAGAACACAAAGCAGTTTCTCAGAAAGCTTCTTTTCAGTTTTTGTCTTAGGATATTTCCTTTTTCACCGTAGCCCTCTATGGGCTTCCAAATATCACTTTGCATATTCCAAAAGAACAGCCTTAGTGATCGGCTTCATGATAGGAAAGCTGTAACTCTGTGAGATTAATTAACGGAACACAAAGCAGTTTCTCAGAAAGGTTCTTTCCAGTTTTTAGCGGAAGATATTTCCTTTTTCACCATAGTCCACTATGGGCTTCAAAATATCACTTTGCAAATTCCACAAGAACAGTCTTAGTGAACGGCCTCTTGAGGGGAAATCTGAAACTCTCTGAGATGAATTAACAGAACACAAAGCAGTTTCTCCGAAATCTTCTTTCCAGTTTTTAACGAAAGATATTTCCTTTTTCACCAAAGTCCTCTATGGGATTACAAATATCAGTTTGCAAATTTCACAAGAACAGTCTTAGTGAAGGGCTTCTTGAGGGGAAAGGTGTAACACTGTGAGATGAACTATCACAACACAAAGCAGTTTCTCAGACAGCTTCTTTTCGGTTTTTATCCTAGGATATTTCCATTTTAAAAATAGCCCTCTATGGGCTTCCAAGTATCACTTTGCAAATTCCACAAGAACAGTCTTATAGAAAGGCTTCTTGAGGGGAAAGCTGTAACTCGGTGAGATGTATTAACAGAACACACGGCAGTTTCTCAGAAAGCTTCTTTCCAGTTTTTAACGGAAGTTATTTCCCTTTTCACCGTAGCCCTCCATGGGCTTCCAAATATCACTTTGCAAATTCCAGAAGAACAGTCTTAGCGAAAGGCTTCTGAAGGGGAAATCTGTAACTCTGTGAGTTGAATTAACAGAACACAAAGCAGTTTCTCACAAATCTTCTTTCCAGTTTTTAACGGAAGTTAGTTCCTTTTTCACCATAGTCCTCTATGGGCTTCCAAATATGACTTTGCAAATTCCACAAGAACAGTCTTAGCGAAAGGCTTCTTGAGGGGGGAAGCTGTAACTCTGTGAGATGAATTAACAGAACACAAAGCAGTCTTTCAGAAAGCTTCTTTCCAGTATTTAACTGAAGATATTTCCTTTTTCACTATAGCCCTCTATGGGCTTCCAAATATCACTTTGGAAATCCCACAAGAACAGTCTTAGCGAAAGGCTTCTTGAGAGGAAAGCTGTACCTCGGTGATATGTACTAACAGAACACACCGCATTTTCTCAGAATGGTTCTTTCCAGTTTTTAACGGAAGATATTTCCTTTTTCACCTTAGCCCTCTATGGGCTTCCAAATATCACTTTGCAAATTACACAAGAACAGTCTTTGTGAAAGACTTCTTGAGGGGAAAGCTGTAACTCTCTGAGATGAATTAACAGAACACAAAGCAGTTTCTCAGAAAGCTTCTTTTCAGTTTTTATCGTAGGATATTTCCTTTTTCAGCATAGCCCTCTATGGGCTTCCAAAAACATTTTGCAAATTCCACAAGAACAGTCTTAGCCAAAGGATTCTGGAGATAAAAGCTGTAAATCTGTAAGGTGAATTAAAAGAATTCAAAGAAGTTTCTCAGAAACCTTCTTTTCGTTTTTTATCTTAGGATATTTCCATTTTCACCATAGGGCTATAGGGTTTCCAAATATCACTTTGCAAATTCCAGAAGAAAAGTCTTAGCGAAAGGCTTCTTGAGGGTAAAGCTGTAACTCTGTAAGATGAATTAACAGAACACAAAACATTTTCTCAGAAACCTACTTTTCAGTTTTTACCTTAGGATATTTCCTTTTTCACCATAGCCCTCTATGGGATTCCAATTATCACTTTGAAAATTCGACATGAACAGTCTTAGCGAAAGCCTTCTTGAGGGGAAAGCTGTAACTCTGTGAGAGGAACTAACTGAACACAAAGCAGTTTCTCAGAAAGCTTCTTTCCAGTTTTTAACTGAGGATATTTCCTTTTTCACCATAGACCTCTATGGGCTTCCAAATATCACTTTGCAAATTCCACAAGAACAGTCTTATCGAAAGGCTTCTTGAGGGGAAAGCTCTAACTCTGTGAGATGAATTAACAGAACACAAAGCATTTTCTCACAAATCTTCTTTCCAGTTTTTAACGGAGGATATTTCCTTTCTCACCATAGTCCTCTATGGGCTTCCAAATATCACATTGCAAATCCCACAAGAACAGTCTTAGCGAAAGGCTTCTTGAGAGGAAAGCTGTAACTCAGTGAGACGTGTTAACAGAAGACACGGCATTTTCTCAGAATGCTTCTTTCCAGTTTTTAACGGAAGATATTTCCTTTTTCACAATAGTCCTCTATGGGTTTCCAAATATCACTTTCCAAATTTCACAAAACAGTCTTAATGAACGGCTTCTTGAGGGAAAAGCTGTAGCTCTGTGAGATGAACTAACAGAACACAAAGCAGTTTTTCAGACAGCTTCTCTTCGGTAAGTATCTTAGGATATTTCCATTTTCACCATAGTCCTCTATGGGCTTCCACATATCACTTTGGGAATTCCTCAAAAACAGTCTTAGCAGAAGGCTTCTTGAGGGGAAAGCTGTAATTCTTTGAGATGAATTAACAGAACACAAAGCAGTTTCTCGGAAAGCTTCTTTTCATTTTTTAATTGAAGGTATTTCCATTTTCACCATAGCCCTCTATGGGATTACAAATATCACTATGCAAATTCCACAAGAACTGTGGAAGCGAAAGACTTCTGGAGGGGAAAACTGTAACTCTGTGAGATGAATTAACAGAACACAAAGCAGTTTCTCAGATAGCTTCTTTCCAGTTTCTAACGGAGGATATTTCCTTTTAAGCCATAGCCCTCTATGGGCTTCCAAATATCACTTTGCAAGTTTCACAAGAACAGTCTTAGCGAAAGGCTTCCTGAGGGGAAAGTTGTAACTCTGTGAGATGAATTAACAGAACACAAAGCAGTTTCTCAAAAAGCTTCTTTTCAGTTTTTAACCGAAGATATTTCCATTTTCAACATAACCCAGTATGGGCTTCCAAATATCACTTTGCAAATTCCACAAGAACAGTCTTAGCGAAAGGCTTTTAGAGGGAAATGTTGTAACTATGTGAGATGAATTAACAGAACACAAAGCAATTTCTCAGAAAGCTTCTTTTCAGTTTTTATCTTACGATATTTCCTTTTTCACCATAGACCTCTATGGGCTTCCAAATCTCACTTTGCAAATTCCACAAGAACAGTCTTAGCGAAAGAATTATTGAGTGGAAAGCTGTAACTCTTTGAGGTGAATTAACAGAACAAAAAGGAGTTTCTCAGAAAGCTTCCTTCCGCTTTGTAACAGGAGATATTTCCTTTTTCACCATAGCGCTCTATGGGCTTCCAAATATCATTTTGCAAATCCCACAACAACAGTCTTAGCGAAAGGCTTCTTGAAGGGAAAGCTGTAACTGGGTGAGGTCTATTATCAGAACACATGGCAGTTTCTCAGAAAGCTTCTTTCCAGTTTTTAACTGAAGATATTTCCTTTTTCACCATAGCCCTCTATGGGCTTCCAAATATCACTTTGCAAATTCGACAACAGCCTTAGCGAAAGGCTTTTAGAGGGAAATGTAACTCTGTGAGATGAATTAACAGAACACAAAGCAGTTTCTCAGAAAGCTTCTTTTCAGTTTTTGTCTTAGGATATTTCCTTTTTCACCGTAGCCCTCTATGGGCTTCCAAATATCACTTTGCATATTCCAAAAGAACAGCCTTAGTGATCGGCTTCATGATAGGAAAGCTGTAACTCTGTGAGATTAATTAACGGAACACAAAGCAGTTTCTCAGAAAGGTTCTTTCCAGTTTTTAGCGGAAGATATTTCCTTTTTCACCATAGTCCACTATGGGCTTCAAAATATCACTTTGCAAATTCCACAAGAACAGTCTTAGTGAACGGCCTCTTGAGGGGAAATCTGTAACTCTCTGAGATGAATTAACAGAACACAAAGCAGTTTCTCAGAAATCTTCTTTCCAGTTTTTAACGAAAGATATTTCCTTTTTCACCAAAGTCCTCTATGGGATTACAAATATCAGTTTGCAAATTTCACAAGAACAGTCTTAGTGAAGGGCTTCTTGAGGGGAAAGCTGTAACACTGTGAGATGAACTAACACAACACAAAGCAGTTTCTCAGACAGCTTCTTTTCGGTTTTTATCCTAGGATATTTCCATTTTAAAAATAGCCCCCTATGGGCTTCCAAGTATCACTTTGCAAATTCCACAAGAACAGTCTTATAGAAAGGCTTCTTGAGGGGAAAGCTGTAACTCGGTGAGATGTATTAACAGAACACACGGCAGTTTCTCAGAAAGCTTCTTTCCAGTTTTTAACGGAAGTTATTTCCCTTTTCACCGTAGCCCTCCATGGGCTTCCAAATATCACTTTGCAAATTCCAGAAGAACAGTCTTAGCGAAAGGCTTCTGAAGGGGAAATCTGTAACTCTGTGAGTTGAATTAACAGAACACAAAGCAGTTTCTCACAAATCTTCTTTCCAGTTTTTAACGGAAGTTAGTTCCTTTTTCACCATAGTCCTCTATGGGCTTCCAAATATGACTTTGCAAATTCCACAAGAACAGTCTTAGCGAAAGGCTTCTTGAGGGGGGAAGCTGTAACTCTGTGAGATGAATTAACAGAACACAAAGCAGTCTTTCAGAAAGCTTCTTTCCAGTATTTAACTGAAGATATTTCCTTTTTCACTATAGCCCTCTATGGGCTTCCAAATATCACTTTGGAAATCCCACAAGAACAGTCTTAGCGAAAGGCTTCTTGAGAGGAAAGCTGTACCTCGGTGATATGTACTAACAGAACACACCGCATTTTCTCAGAATGGGTCTTTCCAGTTTTTAGCGGAAGATATTTCCTTTTTCACCTTAGCCCTCTATGGGCTTCCAAATATCACTTTGCAAATTTCACAAAACAGTCTTAGTTAACGGCTCCTTGAGGGGAAAGCTGTAACTCTGTGAGATGAACTAACAGAACACAAAGCAGTTTATCAGAAAGCTTCTTTACAGTTTGTATCGGAAAATATGTCCTTTTTCACCATTGCCCTCGATGAGATTCTAAATATCACTTTCCAAATTTCAGAAGAACAGTCTTAGTGAACGGCCTCATGAGGGGAAATCTGTGACACTTTGAGATGAATTAACAGAACACAAAGCAGTTTCTCAGAAAGCTTCTTTTCGGATTTTATCTTACTATATTTCCTTTTTCAACATAGCCCTCTATGGTCTTCCAAATATCACTTTGCAAATTACACAAGAACAGTCTTTGTGAAAGACTTCTTGAGGGGAAAGCTGTAACTCTCTGAGGTGAATTAACAGAACACAAAGCAGTTTCTCAGAAAGCTTCTTTTCAGTTTTTATCGTAGGATATTTCCTTTTTCAGCATAGCCCTCTATGGGCTTCCAAAAACATTTTGCAAATTCCACAAGAACAGTCTTAGCGAAAGGATTCTGGAGATAAAAGCTGTAAATCTGTAAGATGAATTAAAAGAATTCAAAGAAGTTTCTCAGAAACCTTCTTTTCGTTTTTTATCTTAGGATATTTCCATTTTCACCATAGGGCTATAGGGTTTCCAAATATCACTTTGCAAATTCCAGAAGAAAAGTCTTAGCGAAAGGCTTCTTGAGGGTAAAGCTGTAACTCTGTAAGATGAATTAACAGAACACAAAACATTTTCTCAGAAACCTACTTTTCAGTTTTTACCTTAGGATATTTCCTTTTTCACCATAGCCCTCTATGGGATTCCAATTATCACTTTGAAAATTCGACATGAACAGTCTTAGCGAAAGCCTTCTTGAGGGGAAAGCTGTAACTCTGTGAGAGGAACTAACTGAACACAAAGCAGTTTCTCAGAAAGCTTCTTTCCAGTTTTTAACTGAGGATATTTCCTTTTTCACCATAGACCTCTATGGGCTTCCAAATATCACTTTGCAAATTCCACAAGAACAGTCTTAGAGAAAGGCTTCTTGAGGGGAAAGCTCTAACTCTGTGAGATGAATTAACAGAACACAAAGCATTTTCTCACAAATCTTCTTTCCAGTTTTTAACGGAGGATATTTCCTTTCTCACCATAGTCCTCTATGGGCTTCCAAATATCACATTGCAAATCCCACAAGAACAGTCTTAGCGAAAGGCTTCTTGAGAGGAAAGCTGTAACTCAGTGAGACGTGTTAACAGAAGACACGGCATTTTCTCAGACTGCTTCTTTCCAGTTTTTAACGGAAGATATTTCCTTTTTCACCATAGTCCTCTATGGGTTTTCAAATATCAATTTCCAAATTTCACAAAACAGTCTTAATGAACGGCTTCTTGAGGGAAAAGCTGTAGCTCTGTGAGATGAACTAACAGAACACAAAGCAGTTTTTCAGACAGCTTCTCTTCGGTAAGTATCTTAGGATATTTCCATTTTCACCATAGCCCTCTATGGGCTTCCACATATCACTTTGGGAATTCCTCAAAAACAGTCTTAGCAGAAGGCTTCTTGAGGGGAAAGCTGTAATTCTTTGAGATGAATTAACAGAACACAAAGCAGTTTCTCGGAAAGCTTCTTTTCATTTTTTAATTGAAGGTATTTCCATTTTCACCATAGCCCTCCATGGGATTACAAATATCACTATGCAAATTCCACAAGAACTGTGGAAGCGAAAGACTTCTGGAGGGGAAAACTGTAACTCTGTGAGATGAATTAACAGAACACAAAGCAGTTTCTCAGATAGCTTCTTTCCAGTTTCTAACGGAGGATATTTCCTTTTAAGCCATAGCCCTCTATGGGCTTCCAAATATCACTTTGCAAGTTTCACAAGAACAGTCTTAGCGAAAGGCTTCCTGAGGGGAAAGTTGTAACTCTGTGAGATGAATTAACAGAACACAAAGCAGTTTCTCAAAAAGCTTCTTTTCAGTTTTTAACCGAAGATATTTCCTTTTTCAACATAACCCTGTATGCGCTTCCAAATATCACTTTGCAAATTCCACAAGAACAGTCTTAGCGAAAGGCTTTTAGAGGGAAATGTTGTAACTATGTGAGATGAATTAACAGAACACAAAGCAATTTCTCAGAAAGCTTCTTTTCAGTTTTTATCTTACGATATTTCCTTTTTCACCATAGACCTCTATGGGCTTCCAAATCTCACTTTGCAAATTCCACAAGAACAGTCCTAGCGAAAGAATTATTGAGTGGAAAGCTGTAACTCTTTGAGGTGAATTAACAGAACAAAAAGGAGTTTCTCAGAAAGCTTCTTTCCGCTTTGTAACAGAAGATATTTCCTTTTTCACCATAGCGCTCTATGGGCTTCCAAATATCATTTTGCAAATCCCACAACAACAGTCTTAGCGAAAGGCTTCTTGAAGGGAAAGCTGTAACTGGGTGAGGTCTATTATCAGAACACATGGCAGTTTCTCAGAAAGCTTCTTTCCAGTTTTTAACTGAAGATATTTCCTTTTTCACCATAGCCCTCTATGGGCTTCCAAATATCACTTTGCAAATTCGACAACAGCCTTAGCGAAAGGCTTTTAGAGGGAAATGTAACTCTGTGAGATGAATTAACAGAACACAAAGCAGTTTCTCAGAAAGCTTCTTTTCAGTTTTTGTCTTAGGATATTTCCTTTTTCACCGTAGCCCTCTATGGGCTTCCAAATATCACTTTGCATATTCCAAAAGAACAGCCTTAGTGATCGGCTTCATGAGAGGAAAGCTGTAACTCTGTGAGATTAATTAACGGAACACAAAGCAGTTTCTCAGAAAGGTTCTTTCCAGTTTTTAGCGGAAGATATTTCCTTTTTCACCATAGTCCACTATGGGCTTCAAAATATCACTTTGCAAATTCCACAAGAACAGTCTTAGTGAACGGCCTCTTGAGGGGAAATCTGTAACTCTCTGAGATGAATTAACAGAACACAAAGCAGTTTCTCAGAAATCTTCTTTCCAGTTTTTAACGAAAGATATTTCCTTTTTCACCAAAGTCCTCTATGGGATTACAAATATCAGTTTGCAAATTTCACAAGAACAGTCTTAGTGAAGGGCTTCTTGAGGGGAAAGCTGTAACACTGTGAGATGAACTAACACAACACAAAGCAGTTTCTCAGACAGCTTCTTTTCGGTTTTTATCCTAGGATATTTCCATTTTAAAAATAGCCCTCTATGGGCTTCCAAGTATCACTTTGCAAATTCCACAAGAACAGTCTTATAGAAAGGCTTCTTGAGGGGAAAGCTGTAACTCGGTGAGATGTATTAACAGAACACACGGCAGTTTCTCAGAAAGCTTCTTTCCAGTTTTTAACGGAAGTTATTTCCCTTTTCACCGTAGCCCTCCATGGGCTTCCAAATATCACTTTGCAAATTCCAGAAGAACAGTCTTAGCGAAAGGCTTCTGAAGGGGAAATCTGTAACTCTGTGAGTTGAATTAACAGAACACAAAGCAGTTTCTCACAAATCTTCTTTCCAGTTTTTAACGGAAGTTAGTTCCTTTTTCACCATAGTCCTCTATGGGCTTCCAAATATGACTTTGCAAATTCCACAAGAACAGTCTTAGCGAAAGGCTTCTTGAGGGGGGAAGCTGTAACTCTGTGAGATGAATTAACAGAACACAAAGCAGTCTTTCAGAAAGCTTCTTTCCAGTATTTAACTGAAGATATTTCCTTTTTCACTATAGCCCTCTATGGGCTTCCAAATATCACTTTGGAAATCCCACAAGAACAGTCTTAGCGAAAGGCTTCTTGAGAGGAAAGCTGTACCTCGGTGATATGTACTAACAGAACACACCGCATTTTCTCAGAATGGTTCTTTCCAGTTTTTAACGGAAGATATTTCCTTTTTCACCTTAGCCCTCTATGGTCTTCCAAATATCACTTTGCAAATTACACAAGAACAGTCTTTGTGAAAGACTTCTTGAGGGGAAAGCTGTAACTCTCTGAGATGAATTAACAGAACACAAAGCAGTTTCTCAGAAAGCTTCTTTTCACTTTTTATCGTAGCATATTTCCTTTTTCAGCATAGCCCTCTATGGGCTTCCAAAAACATTTTGCAAATTCCACAAGAACAGTCTTAGCGAAAGGATTCTGGAGATAAAAGCTGTAAATCTGTAAGATGAATTAAAAGAATTCAAAGAAGTTTCTCAGAAACCTTCTTTTCGTTTTTTATCTTAGGATATTTTCATTTTCACCATAGGGCTATAGGGTTTCCAAATATCACTTTGCAAATTCCAGAAGAAAAGTCTTAGCGAAAGGCTTCTTGAGGGTAAAGCTGTAACTCTGTAAGATGAATTAACAGAACACAAAACATTTTCTCAGAAACCTACTTTTCAGTTTTTACCTTAGGATATTTCCTTTTTCACCATAGCCCTCTATGGGATTCCAATTATCACTTTGAAAATTCGACATGAACAGTCTTAGCGAAAGCCTTCTTGAGGGGAAAGCTGTAACTCTGTGAGAGGAACTAACTGAACACAAAGCAGTTTCTCAGAAAGCTTCTTTCCAGTTTTTAACTGAGGATATTTCCTTTTTCACCATAGACCTCTATGGGCTTCCAAATATCACTTTGCAAATTCCACAAGAACAGTCTTAGCGAAAGGCTTCTTGAGGGGAAAGCTCTAACTCTGTGAGATGAATTAACAGAACACAAAGCATTTTCTCACAAATCTTCTTTCCAGTTTTTAACGGAGGATATTTCCTTTCTCACCATAGTCCTCTATGGGCTTCCAAATATCACATTGCAAATCCCACAAGAACAGTCTTAGCGAAAGGCTTCTTGAGAGGAAAGCTGTAACTCAGTGAGACGTATTAACAGAAGACACGGCATTTTCTCAGAATGCTTCTTTCCAGATTTTAACGGAAGATATTTCCTTTTTCACCATAGTCCTCTATGGGTTTCCAAATATCACTTTCCAAATTTCACAAAACAGTCTTAATGAACGGCTTCTTGAGGGAAAAGATGTAGCTCTGTGAGATGAACTAACAGAACACAAAGCAGTTTTTTAGACAGCTTCTCTTCGGTAAGTATCTTAGGATATTTCCATTTTCACCATAGCCCTCTATGGGCTTCCACATATCACTTTGGGAATTCCTCAAAAACAGTCTTAGCAGAAGGCTTCTTGAGGGGAAAGCTGTAATTCTTTGAGATGAATTAACAGAACACAAAGCAGTTTCTCGGAAAGCTTCTTTTCATTTTTTAATTGAAGGTATTTCCATTTTCACCATAGCCCTCTATGGGATTACAAATATCACTATGCAAATTCCACAAGAACTGTGGAAGCGAAAGACTTCTGGAGGGGAAAACTGTAACTCTGTGAGATGAATTAACAGAACACAAAGCAGTTTCTCAGATAGCTTCTTTCCAGTTTCTAACGGAGGATATTTCCTTTTAAGCCATAGCCCTCTATGGGCTTCCAAATATCACTTTGCAAGTTTCACAAGAACAGTCTTAGCGAAAGGCTTCCTGAGGGGAAAGTTGTAACTCTGTGAGATGAATTAACAGAACACAAAGCAGTTTCTCAAAAAGCTTCTTTTCAGTTTTTAACCGAAGATATTTCCTTTTTCAACATAACCCTGTATGGGCTTCCAAATATCACTTTGCAAATTCCACAAGAACAGTCTTAGCGAAAGGCTTTTAGAGGGAAATGTTGTAACTATGTGAGATGAATTAACAGAACACAAGGCAATTTCTCAGAAAGCTTCTTTTCAGTTTTTATCTTACGATATTTCCTTTTTCACCATAGACCTCTATGGGCTTCCAAATCTCACTTTGCAAATTCCACAAGAACAGTCCTAGCGAAAGAATTATTGAGTGGAAAGCTGTAACTCTTTGAGGTGAATTAACAGAACAAAAAGGAGTTTCTCAGAAAGCTTCTTTCCGCTTTGTAACAGAAGATATTTCCTTTTTCACCATAGCGCTCTATGGGCTTCCAAATATCATTTTGCAAATCCCACAACAACAGTCTTAGCGAAAGGCTTCTTGAAGGGAAAGCTGTAACTGGGTGAGGTCTATTATCAGAACACATGGCAGTTTCTCAGAAAGCTTCTTTCCAGTTTTTAACTGAAGATATTTCCTTTTTCACCATAGCCCTCTATGGGCTTCCAAATATCACTTTGCAAATTCGACAACAGCCTTAGCGAAAGGCTTTTAGAGGGAAATGTAACTCTGTGAGATGAATTAACAGAACACAAAGCAGTTTCTCAGAAAGCTTCTTTTCAGTTTTTGTCTTAGGATATTTCCTTTTTCACCGTAGCCCTCTATGGGCTTCCAAATATCACTTTGCATATTCCAAAAGAACAGCCTTAGTGATCGGCTTCATGAGAGGAAAGCTGTAACTCTGTGAGATTAATTAACGGAACACAAAGCAGTTTCTCAGAAAGGTTCTTTCCAGTTTTTAGCGGAAGATATTTCCTTTTTCACCATAGTCCACTATGGGCTTCAAAATATCACTTTGCAAATTCCACAAGAACAGTCTTAGTGAACGGCCTCTTGAGGGGAAATCTGTAACTCTCTGAGATGAATTAACAGAACACAAAGCAGTTTCTCAGAAATCTTCTTTCCAGTTTTTAACGAAAGATATTTCCTTTTTCACCAAAGTCCTCTATGGGATTACAAATATCAGTTTGCAAATTTCACAAGAACAGTCTTAGTGAAGGGCTTCTTGAGGGGAAAGCTGTAACACTGTGAGATGAACTAACACAACACAAAGCAGTTTCTCAGACAGCTTCTTTTCGGTTTTTATCCTAGGATATTTCCATTTTAAAAATAGCCCCCTATGGGCTTCCAAGTATCACTTTGCAAATTCCACAAGAACAGTCTTATAGAAAGGCTTCTTGAGGGGAAAGCTGTAACTCGGTGAGATGTATTAACAGAACACACGGCAGTTTCTCAGAAAGCTTCTTTCCAGTTTTTAACGGAAGTTATTTCCCTTTTCACCGTAGCCCTCCATGGGCTTCCAAATATCACTTTGCAAATTCCAGAAGAACAGTCTTAGCGAAAGGCTTCTGAAGGGGAAATCTGTAACTCTGTGAGTTGAATTAACAGAACACAAAGCAGTTTCTCACAAATCTTCTTTCCAGTTTTTAACGGAAGTTAGTTCCTTTTTCACCATAGTCCTCTATGGGCTTCCAAATATGACTTTGCAAATTCCACAAGAACAGTCTTAGCGAAAGGCTTCTTGAGGGGGGAAGCTGTAACTCTGTGAGATGAATTAACAGAACACAAAGCAGTCTTTCAGAAAGCTTCTTTCCAGTATTTAACTGAAGATATTTCCTTTTTCACTATAGCCCTCTATGGGCTTCCAAATATCACTTTGGAAATCCCACAAGAACAGTCTTAGCGAAAGGCTTCTTGAGAGGAAAGCTGTACCTCGGTGATATGTACTAACAGAACACACCGCATTTTCTCAGAATGGTTCTTTCCAGTTTTTAACGGAAGATATTTCCTTTTTCACCTTAGCCCTCTATGGTCTTCCAAATATCACTTTGCAAATTACACAAGAACAGTCTTTGTGAAAGACTTCTTGAGGGGAAAGCTGTACCTCTCTGAGATGAATTAACAGAACACAAAGCAGTTTCTCAGAAAGCTTCTTTTCAGTTTTTATCGTAGCATATTTCCTTTTTCAGCATAGCCCTCTATGGGCTTCCAAAAACATTTTGCAAATTCCACAAGAACAGTCTTAGCGAAAGGATTCTGGAGATAAAAGCTGTAAATCTGTAAGATGAATTAAAAGAATTCAAAGAAGTTTCTCAGAAACCTTTTTTTCGTTTTTTATCTTAGGATATTTCCATTTTCACCATAGGGCTATAGGGTTTCCAAATATCACTTTGCAAATTCCAGAAGAAAAGTCTTAGCGAAAGGCTTCTTGAGGGTAAAGCTGTAACTCTGTAAGATGAATTAACAGAACACAAAACATTTTCTCAGAAACCTACTTTTCAGTTTTTACCTTAGGATATTTCCTTTTTCACCATAGCCCTCTATGGGATTCCAATTATCACTTTGAAAATTCGACATGAACAGTCTTAGCGAAAGCCTTCTTGAGGGGAAAGCTGTAACTCTGTGAGAGGAACTAACTGAACACAAAGCAGTTTCTCAGAAAGCTTCTTTCCAGTTTTTAACTGAGGATATTTCCTTTTTCACCATAGACCTCTATGGGCTTCCAAATATCACTTTGCAAATTCCACAAGAACAGTCTTAGAGAAAGGCTTCTTGAGGGGAAAGCTCTAACTCTGTGAGATGAATTAACAGAACACAAAGCATTTTCTCACAAATCTTCTTTCCAGTTTTTAACGGAGGATATTTCCTTTCTCACCATAGTCCTCTATGGGCTTCCAAATATCACATTGCAAATCCCACAAGAACAGTCTTAGCGAAAGGCTTCTTGAGAGGAAAGCTGTAACTCAGTGAGACGTGTTAACAGAAGACACGGCATTTTCTCAGACTGCTTCTTTCCAGTTTTTAACGGAAGATATTTCCTTTTTCACCATAGTCCTCTATGCGTTTTCAAATATCAATTTCCAAATTTCACAAAACAGTCTTAATGAACGGCTTCTTGAGGGAAAAGCTGTAGCTCTGTGAGATGAACTAACAGAACACAAAGCAGTTTTTCAGACAGCTTCTCTTCGGTAAGTATCTTAGGATATTTCCATTTTCACCATAGCCCTCTATGGGCTTCCACATATCACTTTGGGAATTCCTCAAAAACAGTCTTAGCAGAAGGCTTCTTGAGGGGAAAGCTGTAATTCTTTGAGATGAATTAACAGAACACAAAGCAGTTTCTCGGAAAGCTTCTTTTCATTTTTTAATTGAAGGTATTTCCATTTTCACCATAGCCCTCCATGGGATTACAAATATCACTATGCAAATTCCACAAGAACTGTGGAAGCGAAAGACTTCTGGAGGGGAAAACTGTAACTCTGTGAGATGAATTAACAGAACACAAAGCAGTTTCTCAGATAGCTTCTTTCCAGTTTCTAACGGAGGATATTTCCTTTTAAGCCATAGCCCTCTATGGGCTTCCAAATATCACTTTGCAAGTTTCACAAGAACAGTCTTAGCGAAAGGCTTCCTGAGGGGAAAGTTGTAACTCTGTGAGATGAATTAACAGAACACAAAGCAGTTTCTCAAAAAGCTTCTTTTCAGTTTTTAACCGAAGATATTTCCTTTTTCAACATAACCCTGTATGGGCTTCCAAATATCACTTTGCAAATTCCACAAGAACAGTCTTAGCGAAAGGCTTTTAGAGGGAAATGTTGTAACTATGTGAGATGAATTAACAGAACACAAGGCAATTTCTCAGAAAGCTTCTTTTCAGTTTTTATCTTACGATATTTCCTTTTTCACCATAGACCTCTATGGGCTTCCAAATCTCACTTTGCAAATTCCACAAGAACAGTCCTAGCGAAAGAATTATTGAGTGGAAAGCTGTAACTCTTTGAGGTGAATTAACAGAACAAAAAGGAGTTTCTCAGAAAGCTTCTTTCCGCTTTGTAACAGAAGATATTTCCTTTTTCACCATAGCGCTCTATGGGCTTCCAAATATCATTTTGCAAATCCCACAACAACAGTCTTAGCGAAAGGCTTCTTGAAGGGAAAGCTGTAACTGGGTGAGGTCTATTATCAGAACACATGGCAGTTTCTCAGAAAGCTTCTTTCCAGTTTTTAACTGAAGATATTTCCTTTTTCACCATAGCCCTCTATGGGCTTCCAAATATCACTTTGCAAATTCGACAACAGCCTTAGCGAAAGGCTTTTAGAGGGAAATGTAACTCTGTGAGATGAATTAACAGAACACAAAGCAGTTTCTCAGAAAGCTTCTTTTCAGTTTTTGTCTTAGGATATTTCCTTTTTCACCGTAGCCCTCTATGGGCTTCCAAATATCACTTTGCATATTCCAAAAGAACAGCCTTAGTGATCGGCTTCATGATAGGAAAGCTGTAACTCTGTGAGATTAATTAACGGAACACAAAGCAGTTTCTCAGAAAGGTTCTTTCCAGTTTTTAGCGGAAGATATTTCCTTTTTCACCATAGTCCACTATGGGCTTCAAAATATCACTTTGCAAATTCCACAAGAACAGTCTTAGTGAACGGCCTCTTGAGGGGAAATCTGTAACTCTCTGAGATGAATTAACAGAACACAAAGCAGTTTCTCAGAAATCTTCTTTCCAGTTTTTAACGAAAGATATTTCCTTTTTCACCAAAGTCCTCTATGGGATTACAAATATCAGTTTGCAAATTTCACAAGAACAGTCTTAGTGAAGGGCTTCTTGAGGGGAAAGCTGTAACACTGTGAGATGAACTAACACAACACAAAGCAGTTTCTCAGACAGCTTCTTTTCGGTTTTTATCCTAGGATATTTCCATTTTAAAAATAGCCCTCTATGGGCTTCCAAGTATCACTTTGCAAATTCCACAAGAACAGTCTTATAGAAAGGCTTCTTGAGGGGAAAGCTGTAACTCGGTGAGATGTATTAACAGAACACACGGCAGTTTCTCAGAAAGCTTCTTTCCAGTTTTTAACGGAAGTTATTTCCCTTTTCACCGTAGCCCTCCATGGGCTTCCAAATATCACTTTGCAAATTCCAGAAGAACAGTCTTAGCGAAAGGCTTCTGAAGGGGAAATCTGTAACTCTGTGAGTTGAATTAACAGAACACAAAGCAGTTTCTCACAAATCTTCTTTCCAGTTTTTAACGGAAGTTAGTTCCTTTTTCACCATAGTCCTCTATGGGCTTCCAAATATGACTTTGCAAATTCCACAAGAACAGTCTTAGCGAAAGGCTTCTTGAGGGGCGAAGCTGTAACTCTGTGAGATGAATTAACAGAACACAAAGCAGTCTTTCAGAAAGCTTCTTTCCAGTATTTAACTGAAGATATTTCCTTTTTCACTATAGCCCTCTATGGGCTTCCAAATATCACTTTGGAAATCCCACAAGAACAGTCTTAGCGAAAGGCTTCTTGAGAGGAAAGCTGTACCTCGGTGATATGTACTAACAGAACACACCGCATTTTCTCAGAATGGTTCTTTCCAGTTTTTAACGGAAGATATTTCCTTTTTCACCTTAGCCCTCTATGGTCTTCCAAATATCACTTTGCAAATTACACAAGAACAGTCTTTGTGAAAGACTTCTTGAGGGGAAAGCTGTAACTCTCTGAGATGAATTAACAGAACACAAAGCAGTTTCTCAGAAAGCTTCTTTTCAGTTTTTATCGTAGCATATTTCCTTTTTCAGCATAGCCCTCTATGGGCTTCCAAAAACATTTTGCAAATTCCACAAGAACAGTCTTAGCGAAAGGATTCTGGAGATAAAAGCTGTAAATCTGTAAGATGAATTAAAAGAATTCAAAGAAGTTTCTCAGAAACCTTCTTTTCGTTTTTTATCTTAGGATATTTTCATTTTCACCATAGGGCTATAGGGTTTCCAAATATCACTTTGCAAATTCCAGAAGAAAAGTCTTAGCGAAAGGCTTCTTGAGGGTAAAGCTGTAACTCTGTAAGATGAATTAACAGAACACAAAACATTTTCTCAGAAACCTACTTTTCAGTTTTTACCTTAGGATATTTCCTTTTTCACCATAGCCCTCTATGGGATTCCAATTATCACTTTGAAAATTCGACATGAACAGTCTTAGCGAAAGCCTTCTTGAGGGGAAAGCTGTAACTCTGTGAGAGGAACTAACTGAACACAAAGCAGTTTCTCAGAAAGCTTCTTTCCAGTTTTTAACTGAGGATATTTCCTTTTTCACCATAGACCTCTATGGGCTTCCAAATATCACTTTGCAAATTCCACAAGAACAGTCTTAGCGAAAGGCTTCTTGAGGGGAAAGCTCTAACTCTGTGAGATGAATTAACAGAACACAAAGCATTTTCTCACAAATCTTCTTTCCAGTTTTTAACGGAGGATATTTCCTTTCTCACCATAGTCCTCTATGGGCTTCCAAATATCACATTGCAAATCCCACAAGAACAGTCTTAGCGAAAGGCTTCTTTAGAGGAAAGCTGTAACTCAGTGAGACGTATTAACAGAAGACACGGCATTTTCTCAGAATGCTTCTTTCCAGATTTTAACGGAAGATATTTCCTTTTTCACCATAGTCCTCTATGGGTTTCCAAATATCACTTTCCAAATTTCACAAAACAGTCTTAATGAACGGCTTCTTGAGGGAAAAGATGTAGCTCTGTGAGATGAACTAACAGAACACAAA
>NW_027326977.1:0-24778 GCF_047675955.1 Chlorocebus sabaeus | reverse complement strand
TTTTCACCATAGCCCTCCATGGGCTTCCAAATATCACTTTACAAATTCCACAAGAACAGTCTTAGGGAAAGGCTTCTTGAGGGGAAAGCTGTAACTGTGTGAATTGAATTAACAGTACACAAAGCAGTTTCGCAGAAAGCTTCTTTCCAGTTTTTAACGGAAAATGTTTCCTTTTTAACCGTAGCCCTCTATGGGTTTCCAAATATCACTTTGCAAATTCCACAAGAACAGCCTTAGCAAAAGGCTTCTTGAGGGGAAAGCTGTAACTCTGTGAGGTGAATTAACAGAACACAAAGCAATATCTCAGAAAGCTTCTTTCCAGTTTTTAACGGAAGATATTTCCTTTTTCACATTAGCCCTCTCTATGCTTCCAAATATCACTTTGCAAATTTCACAAGAACAGGCTTAAAAAAAGGCTTCTTGAGGGGAAACTTGTAACTCTGTGAAATGAATTAATAGAACACAAAGCAGTTTCTCAGAAAGCTTCTTTCCAGTTTTCATCTTAGGATATTTCCTTTTTCACCATGGACATCTATGGGCTTCCCAATATCACTTTGCAAATTCCACAGGAACAGTCTTAACTAAAGGCTTCTTGAGGGGAAAGCTGTAACTCTGTGAGATGAATTAACAGAGCACAAAATAGTTTTTCAGAAAGCTTCTTTTCAGTTTTTGTCTTAGGATTTTTCCTTTTTCACCATAGCCCTCTATGGGATACTAAGTGTCACTTTCCAATTTCCACAAAAACAGTCTTAGCAAAAGTCTTCTTGAGGGGAAAGCTGTAACTCTGTGAGATGAACTAACAGAATACAAAGCAGTTTCTCAGAAAGCTTCTTTAAAGTTTTTAAGGGAAGATATTTCCTTTTCCCCATAGCCCTTTAAGGGCTTCCAAATAACACTTTGAAAATTCCTCCAGAACTGTCTTATCGAAAGGCTTCTTGAGGAGAAAGTTGTTACTCTGTGAGATGAATTAGCAGAACACAACGCAGTTTCTCAGAAAGCTTCTTTCAAGTTTTTAACTGAAGATATTTCCTTTTTCACCATAGCCCTCTATGGGCCTCCAAATATCACCTTGCAAATTCCACAAGAACAGTCTTAGCAAAAGGCTTCTTGAGGGGAAAGCTGTAACGCTGTCAGATGAATTAACGGAACACAACGCTGTTTCTCTGAAAGCTACTTTCCAGTTTTTAACGGAAGATATTCCCTTTTCACCATAGCCCTCTATGGGCTTCCAAATATCACTTTGCAAATTCCACAAGAACAGTCTTAGGGAAAGGCTTCTTGAGGGGAAAGCTGTATCTGTGTGAGATGAATTAACAGAACACAAACCAGTTTCTCAGAAATATTCTTTCCAATTTTTAAGGGAAGATATTTCCTTTTTCACCATAGCACTCTATGGGCTTCCAAATATCACTTTGCAAATTCCACAAGAACAGTCTTAGCGAAAGGCTTCCGTAGGGTAAAGCTCTAAATCTGTGACATGAATTAACAGAGCACAAAGTAGTTTGTAAGAAAGATTCTTTTCAGTTTCTGTCTTAGGATAGTTCTTTTTTCACCATAGCCCTCTATGGGCTTCTAAGTATCCTTTTCCAATTTCCACAAAAAGTGTCTTAAGGAAAGACTTTTTGAGGGGAAAGGTGTAACTCTGTGAGTTGAATTAAGAGAAGACACAATTAGTTTCTCAGAATGCCTCTTTCTAGTTTTTAACGGAAGATATTTCCTTTTTCACCATAATCCTCTATGGGCTTCCAAATATCACTTTGCAAATTCCACAAGAACAGTCTTATTGAATGGCTTCTGGAGCGGAAGGTTGTAACTCTATGAGATGAATTAACAGAACACAAAGCAGTTTCTCAGAAAGCTTCTTTTCAGTTTTTATCTTAGGATATTTCCTTTATCACGGTAGACCTCTATGGTCTTTCAAATATCACTTTGCAATTTCCACAAGAACATTCTTAGCGAAAGGCTTCTTGAGGGGAAAGCTGTAACTCTTTGAGATGAATTAACAGAAAACAAAGCAGTTTCTCAGAAAGCTACTTTTCATTTTTTATCTTAGGATATTTCCTTTTTCACCATAGCCCTCTATGGGCTTCCAAATATTATTTGAAATTTTCAAAAAAACAGTCTTAGTGAACGGTTTCTTGAGAAGAAAGCTGTAACTCTTTGAGATGTATTAACAGAACACAAAGCAGTTTCTCAGAAACCTTCTTTCCACTTTTTAAGGGAAGATATTTCATTTTCACCGTAACCCTCTATGGGCTTCCAAGTATCACTTTGCGAATTCCACAAGAACAGTCTAAGCGAAATGCTTCTTGAGGGGAAAGCTGTAACTCTGTGAGATGAATTATCACAACAAAAAGCATTTTCTCAGAAAGCTTCTTTCCAGTTTTTAACAGAAGATATTTCCTTTTTCACCATAGCCCCCTATGGGCTTCCAAATCCCACTTTGCAAATTCCACAAGAACAGTCTTAGCGAATGGCTTCTTGTGGGGAAAGCTGTAACTGTGTGAGATGAATTAACAGAACAAAGAGCAGTTTCTCAAAAAGCGTCTTTTCAGTTTTTAACTGAAGATATTTCCTTTTTCACCCTAGCCCTCTATGGGCTTCCAAATATCACTTTGCAAATTCCACAAGAAAAGTATTAGAGAAAGGCTTCTTGACGGGAAAGCTGTAACTCTGTGAGATGAATTAACAGAACACAAAGCAGCATCTCAGAAAGCCTCTTACCAGTTTTTTACTGAAGATATTTCCTTTTTCACCATAGCCCTCTATGGGCTTCCAAATATCACTTTGCAAGTTACACAAGAACACTCTTAGCAAAAAGGTTCTTGAGGGGAAAGCAGTAACGCTGTGAGATGAATTAACAGAACACAAAGCAATTTCTCAGATACCTTATTTTTAGTTTTTTTCATAGGATATTTCCTTTTTCACCATAGCTCTCTATGGGCTTCCAAATATGACTTTGCAAATTCCACACGAACAGTCTTAGCGAATGACTTATTGAGGGGAAAGCTGTAACTGTGTGAGATGAATTAACAGAACACAAAGAAGTTTCTCAGAAAATTTCTTTCCAGTTTTTAACGGAAGATATTTACTTTTACACCATAGCCCTGTATGGGCTTCCAAATATCACTTTGCAATTTCCACAAGAACACTCTTAGTGAACGACTTCTTGAGGGGCTCTAAATATCTAGGGGCTTCCAAATATCACTTTGCAAAATCCACAAGAACAGCCTTAGTGAACGGTTTCTTGAGGTGAATGCTGTAAGTCTGTGAGATGAATTCAGAGAACACAAAGCAGTTTCTCAGAAATTTTCTTTTCAGTTTTTTTCTTAGGATATTTTCTTTTTAACCATAGATCTCTACGATTGTCCAAATATCTTTTTCCAAATTCCACAAAAACAGCTTTACCGAAAGTTTTCTTGAGGGGAAAGCCGTAATTCTGTGAGATGAATTAACAGAACACAAAGCAATTTCTCAGAAAGCTTCTTTCCAGTTTTTATCTGAAGATATTTCCTTTACACCATAGTCCTCTATGGGCTTCCAAATATCACTTTGCAAAATCCACAAGAACAGTCTTAGTGAACGGTTTCTTGAGGGGAAAGCTGTAATTCTATAAGATGAATTAACAGAACACAAAGTCGTTTCTCAGAAAGCTTCTTTTCAGTTCTTATCTTAGGAAATTTCTTTTTCACCACAGCCCTCTATGGGCTTCCAAATATCACTTTGCAAATTCCACAAGAACAGTCTTAGCGTAATGCTTCTTGAGGGGAAAGCTGTAACACTGTCACCTGAAATAACAGAACACAAAGCAGTTTCTCAGAAAACTTCTTTCCAGTTTATAACTGAAGATATTTCCTTTTTCACCATAGCCCCCTATGGGTTTCCAAATATCACTTTGAAAATTCCACAAGAACGGTCTTAGTGAACAGTTTCTGGAGGGCAAAGCTGTAACTCTGTCAGATGAATTAACGGAACACAAAGCAGTTTCCCAAGAAGCTTCTTTCTAGTTTTCATCTGAGGACATTTCCTTTTTCACCATAGCCCTCTATGGGCTTCCAAATATCACTTTGCAAATTCCACAAGAACAGTCTTAGCGAAAGGCTTCTTGAGGGGAAAGCTGTAACTCTGTGAGATGAATTAACAGAAAACAAAGCAGTTTCTCAGAAAGCTTCTTTCCAGTTTTTAACGGAGGATATTTCCTTTCTCACCATAGTCCTCTATGGGCTTCCAAGTATCACTTTGCAAATCCCACAAGAACAGTCTTAGCGAAAGGTTTCTTGAGGGAAAAGCTGTAACTCTGTGAGATGAATTAACAGAACACAAAGCAGTTTCTCAGAAAGCTTCTTTCCAGTTTTTAACGGAGGATATTTCCTTTTTCACCGTAGACCTCTATGGGCTTCTAAATATCACGTTCTAAATTGCATAAGAACAGTCTTAGCGAAAGGCTTCTTGAGGGGAAAGCTGTAACTCTGTGAGATGAATTAACAGAACACAAAGTTTCTCAGAAAGTTTCTTTCCAGTTATTAACAGAGGATATTTCCTTTTTCACCATAGCCCTCTATGGGCTTCTAAATATCACGCTCTAAATTGCACAAGAACAGTCTTAGTGAAAGGCTTCTTGAGAGGAAAGCTGTAACTCTGTGAGATGAATTAAGAGAACACAAAGCAGTTTTTCAGAAAGCTTATTTTCAGTTTTTATCTTATGCTATTTCCTTTTTCACCATAGATCTCTGTAGGCTTCTAAATATCACTTCCCAAATTCGACAGGAACTGTCTTAGGGAAAGGCTTCGTTAGAGGAAAGCTGTAACTTTGTGAGATGAATTAACAGAACACAACGCAGTGTCTCAGAAAGCCTCTTTCCCGTTTTAAACCGAAGATATTTCCTTTTCACCATAGCTCTCTATGGCCTTCGAAATGTCACTTTGGAAATTCCACAAGAACAGTCTTAGCGAAAGGCTTCTTGAGAGGAAAGCTGTAAGTCTGTGAGATGAATTCACAGAACACAAAGAAGTTTCTCAGAAAGCTTCTTTCAAATTTTTAACTGTAGATATTTCTTTTTTACTGTAGCCCTCTAGGGGCTTCCAAATATCACTTTGCAAATTCCACAAGAACAGTCTTACCGAGAGGCTTCTTGAGGGGGGAGCTGTAACTCAGTGCGATGCATTAGCAGAACACAAAGCAGTTTCTCAAAAAGCTTCTTTCCAGTTTTTAACTGAAGAGATTTCCTTTTTCACCCTAGCCCTCTATGGGCTTCCAAATATCATTTTGAAAATTCCACAAGAACAGTCTTAGCGAAAGTCTTCTTGAGGGGAAAGCTGTAACTCTGTTAGATGAATTAACACAACACAAAGCAGTTTCTCAAAAGGCTTCTTTTCAGCTTTTATCTTAGCATACTTCCTTTTTCACCACAGCTCTCTATGGGCTTCCAAATATCACTTTTTAAATTCCACAAGAACTCCCTTAGCGAAAGGCTTCTTGAGGGGAAAGCTGTAACTCTGTGAGATGAATTAACAGAACACAAAGCAGTATCTCAAAAGGCTTCTTTTCACTTTTTATATTAGGATATTTCCTTTTTCACCACAGCTCTCTATGATCTTCCAAGTAGCACATTTTAAATTCCACAAGAACTCCCTTAGCGAAAGGCTTCTTGAGGGGAGAGCTGTAACTCTGTGAGATGAATTAACAGAACACAAAGCAGTTTCTCAAAACGCTTCTTTCCAGTTTTAAACTGAATATATTTCCTTTCTCACCATCCCCTCCATGGGCTTCCAAATATCACTTTGCAAATTCCACAAGAACAGTCTTAGCGAAAGGTTTCTCCAGGGAAAAGCTGTAACTCTTTGAGATGAATTAACAGAACACAAAACAGTTTCTCAGAGATCTTCTTTCCAGTTTTTACCTGAAGACATTACCTTTTTCACCATAGCCCTCTATAGGCTTCCAAATATCACTTTGAAAATTCCACAAGAACATACTTAGCGAAAGGCTACTTGAGGGGAAAGCTGTAACTCTGTGAGATGAATTAACAGAACTCAAAGCAGTTTCTCAGAAATCTTCTTTCCAGTTTCTAACAGAATATATTTACTTTTTCACCATAACCCTCTATGGGCCTCCAAATATCACTTTGCAAATTCCACAAGAACAGTCTTAGCGAAGGGCTTCTTGAGGGGAAAGCTGTAACTCTGTGAGATTAATTACAGAACACAAAGCAGTTTCTCAGAAAACTTCTTTCCACTTTTTAAATGAAGATAATTCGTTTTTCACAGTAGCTCTCTAGAGGCTTCCGAATATCACTTTGCAAATTAAACAAGAACAGTCTTAGCGAAAGGCTTCTTGACGGGAAAACTAACTCTGTGAAATGAATTAGCAGAACACAAAGCAGTTTCTCAGAAAGATTCTTTCCAGTTTTTAACGGAAGATATTTCCTTCTTCACCATAGCCCTCTATGGTCTTCCAGATATCGCTTTGCAAATTCCACAAGAACAGTCTTAGCGAAAGGCTTCTTGAGCGGTAAGCTGTAACTCTGTGAGATGAATTAACAGAACACAAAGCAGTTTCTCAGAAAGCTTCTTTTCGGTTTTTATCTTAGGATATTTCCATTTTCATCACAGCCCTTTATGGGCTTCCAAATATCACTTTGCAAATTTCACAAGAATAGTCTCAGTGAAAGAATTCTTGAGGAGAAAGCTGTAACTCTGTGAGATGAACTAACAGAACACAAAGCAGTTTCTCAGAAAGCTTCTTTTCGGTTTTTATCTTAGGATATTTCCATTTTCATCACAGCCCTTTATGGGCTTCCAAATATCACTTTGCAAATTTCACAAGAATAGTCTCAGTGAACGAATTCTTGAGGAGAAAGCTGTAACTCTGTGAGATGAACTAACAGAACACAAAGCAGTTTCTCAGAAAGCTTCTATTCGGTTTTTATCTTAGGATATTTCCATTGTCATCATAGCCCTTTATGGGCTTCCAGATATCACTTTGCAAATTTCACAAGAATAGTCTCAGTGAACGAATTCTTGAGGAGAAAGCTGTAACTCTGTGAGATGAACTAACAGAACACAAAGCAGTTTCTCAGAAAGCTTCTTTTCGGTTTTTATCTTAGGATATTTCCATTTTCATCATAGCCCTTTATGGGCTTCCAAATATCACTTTGCAAATTCAACAAGAACAGTCTTATCGAAAGGCTTCTTGAAGGGAAAGCTGTAACTCTGTGAGATGAATTTAAGAACACAAAGCAGATTCTCAGAAAGCTTATTTCCAGTTTTTAAAGGAAGATATTTCCTTTTTCACCATTGCTCTCTATGGGCTTCCAAATATCACTTTGCAAATTACACAACAACAGCCATAACGAAAGGCTTCTTGAGGGTAAAGCTGTAACTCTGTGAGTTGAATTTTCAGAATACAAAGCAGTTTCTCAGAAAGCTTCTTTTCAGTTTTTATCTCAGGATATTTCGTTTTTCACCATAGCCCTGCATCGGCTTCCAAATATCCCTTTGCAAATTCCACAAGAACAATCATAGCAAAAGGCTTCTGGAGGGCAATGCTGTAACTCGGTGAGATGAATTAACAGAACACAAAGCAGGTTCTGAGAAAGCTTCTTTCTAGTGTTCAACGGAAGATGTTTCCTTTTTCACCATGGCCCTCCATGGGATTCCAAATATCCCTTTGCAAATTCCACAAGAACAGTCTTAGTGAAAGACTTCTTTAGGGGAAACTGTAACTCTGTGAGATGATCTAACAGAACACAAAGCAGTTTCGCAGAAAGCTTCATTTCGGTTTTATCTTAGGATATTTCCATTTTCACTTTAGCCTACTAAGGGCTTCCAAATATCACTTTGCAAATTCCAACAGAACAGTCTTAGCGAAAGGCTTCTTGAGGGGAAAGATGTAACTCTTTGAGATGAATTAGCAGAACACAAAGAAGTTTCTCAGAAAGCTTCTTTCCAGTTTTTAACGGAAGATATTTCCTTTTTCACCATAGCCCTCTATGGGCTTCCAAATATCACTTTGAAAATTCCACAAGAACAGTCTTAGCGAAAGGCTTCTTCAGGGGAAAGCAGTAACTCTGTGAGATGAATTAACAGAACACAAAACAGTTTCTCAGAAAATTTCTTTCCAGTTTTTAACGGAAGATATTTACTTTTACACCATAGCCCTGTATGGGCTTCCAAATATCACTTTACAAATTACACAAGAACAGTCTTAGCCAAAGACTTCATGAGGGGAAAGCTGTAATTCTGTGAGATGAATTAGCAGAACACAAAGCAGTTTCTCAGAATGCTTCTTTCCAGTTTTTAACGGAAGACATTCCCTTTTTCACCATAGCCCTCTAGGGGTTCTACATCTCAAATTCCAAATTCCACATGAACAGTCTTAGCGAAAGGCTTCTTGAGGGGAAAGCTGTAACTCTGTGAGATCAATTAATAGAACACAAAGCAGTTTCTCAGAATGCTTCTTTAAACTTTTTAACTGAACATATTTCCTTTTTCACCATAGCCCTCTATGGACTTCAAAATATCACTTTGCTAATTTCTCAAGAACAGTCTTAACCAAAGGCTTCTTGAGTGGAAAGCTGTAACTCTGTGAGATGAATTAACGGAACACAACGCTGTTTCTCTGAAATCTACTTTCCAGTTTTTAACTGAAGATATTCACTTTTTCACCATAGCCCTCCATGGGCTTCCAAATATCACTTTACAAATTCCACAAGAACAGTCTTAGGGAAAGGCTTCTTGAGGGGAAAGCTGTAACTGTGTGAATTGAATTAACAGTACACAAAGCAGTTTCGCAGAAAGCTTCTTTCCAGTTTTTAACGGAAAATGTTTCCTTTTTAACCGTAGCCCTCTATGGGCTTCCAAATATCACTTTGCAAATTCCACAAGAACAGCCTTAGCAAAAGGCTTCTTGAGGGGAAAGCTGTAACTCTGTGAGGTGAATTAACAGAACACAAAGCAATATCTCAGAAAGCTTCTTTCCAGTTTTTAACGGAAGATATTTCCTTTTTCACATTAGCCCTCTCTATGCTTCCAAATATCACTTTGCAAATTTCACAAGAACAGGCTTAAAAAAAGGCTTCTTGAGGGGAAACTTGTAACTCTGTGAAATGAATTAATAGAACACAAAGCAGTTTCTCAGAAAGCTTCTTTCCAGTTTTCATCTTAGGATATTTCCTTTTTCACCATGGACATCTATGGGCTTCCCAATATCACTTTGCAAATTCCACAGGAACAGTCTTAACTAAAGGCTTCTTGAGGGGAAAGCTGTAACTCTGTGAGATGAATTAACAGAGCACAAAATAGTTTTTCAGAAAGCTTCTTTTCAGTTTTTGTCTTAGGATTTTTCCTTTTTCACCATAGCCCTCTATGGGATACTAAGTGTCACTTTCCAATTTCCACAAAAACAGTCTTAGCAAAAGTCTTCTTGAGGGGAAAGCTGTAACTCTGTGAGATGAACTAACAGAATACAAAGCAGTTTCTCAGAAAGCTTCTTTAAAGTTTTTAAGGGAAGATATTTCCTTTTCCCCATAGCCCTTTAAGGGCTTCCAAATAACACTTTGAAAATTCCTCCAGAACTGTCTTATCGAAAGGCTTCTTGAGGAGAAAGTTGTTACTCTGTGAGATGAATTAGCAGAACACAACGCAGTTTCTCAGAAAGCTTCTTTCAAGTTTTTAACTGAAGATATTTCCTTTTTCACCATAGCCCTCTATGGGCCTCCAAATATCACCTTGCAAATTCCACAAGAACAGTCTTAGCAAAAGGCTTCTTGAGGGGAAAGCTGTAACGCTGTCAGATGAATTAACGGAACACAACGCTGTTTCTCTGAAAGCTACTTTCCAGTTTTTAACGGAAGATATTCCCTTTTCACCATAGCCCTCTATGGGCTTCCAAATATCACTTTGCAAATTCCACAAGAACAGTCTTAGGGAAAGGCTTCTTGAGGGGAAAGCTGTATCTGTGTGAGATGAATTAACAGAACACAAACCAGTTTCTCAGAAATATTCTTTCCAATTTTTAAGGGAAGATATTTCCTTTTTCACCATAGCACTCTATGGGCTTCCAAATATCACTTTGCAAATTCCACAAGAACAGTCTTAGCGAAAGGCTTCCGTAGGGTAAAGCTCTAAATCTGTGACATGAATTAACAGAGCACAAAGTAGTTTGTAAGAAAGATTCTTTTCAGTTTCTGTCTTAGGATAGTTCTTTTTTCACCATAGCCCTCTATGGGCTTCTAAGTATCCTTTTCCAATTTCCACAAAAAGTGTCTTAAGGAAAGACTTTTTGAGGGGAAAGGTGTAACTCTGTGAGTTGAATTAAGAGAAGACACAATTAGTTTCTCAGAATGCCTCTTTCTAGTTTTTAACGGAAGATATTTCCTTTTTCACCATAATCCTCTATGGGCTTCCAAATATCACTTTGCAAATTCCACAAGAACAGTCTTATTGAATGGCTTCTGGAGCGGAAGGTTGTAACTCTATGAGATGAATTAACAGAACACAAAGCAGTTTCTCAGAAAGCTTCTTTTCAGTTTTTATCTTAGGATATTTCCTTTATCACGGTAGACCTCTATGGTCTTTCAAATATCACTTTGCAATTTCCACAAGAACATTCTTAGCGAAAGGCTTCTTGAGGGGAAAGCTGTAACTCTGTGAGATGATTTAAGAGAACACAAAGGAGTTTCTCAAAAAGCTTCTTTCCAGTTTTAAACTGAAGATATTTCCTTTTTCTCCTTAGCCCTCTATGGGCTTCTGAATATCACTTTGAAAATTCCGCAAGAACAGACTTAGCGAAAGGCTTCTTGAGGGGAAAGCTGTAAGTCTGTGAGATGAATTAACAGAACACAAGTCAGTTTCTCTTAAAGCTTCTTTCCAGTTTTTAACGGAAAATATTTCCTTTTCCACAATAGCCCTCTATGGGCTTCCTAATATCACTTTCCAATTTTCAGAAAAACAGTCTTAGTGAACGGCTCCTTGAGTGGAAAGCTGTAACTCTGAGCGATGAATTAACAGAACACAAGGCAAATTTCACAAGAACAGTCTTAGTGAACTGCTTCTTGAGGGGCAAGCTGTAACTATGTTAGATGAACTAACAGAACACAAAGTAGTTTCTCAGAAAGCTTCTTTTCAGTTTTTATCTTAAGATATTTCCTTTTTCACCATAGCCCTCTATGGGCTTCTATATATCACTTCCCAAATTGCACAAGAACAGTCTTAGCGAAAGGCTTCTTGTAGGGAAAGCTGCAACTCTCTGAGATGAATTAATAGAACACAAAGCAGTTTCGCAGAAAGCTTCTTTCCAGTTTTTAACGGAAGATATTTTTTTTTCACCAAAGCCCCCTATGGGCTTCCAAATATCACTTTTTAAATTCCACAAGAACAGACTTAGTGAAAGGCTTCTTGAGGGGTAAGCTGTAACTCTGTGAGATGAATTAACAGAACACAAAGAAGTTTCTCAGAAAATTTCTTTCCAGTTTTTAACGGAAGATATTTACTTTTACACCATAGCCCTGTATGGGCTTCCAAATATCACTTTGCAATTTCCACAAGAACACTCTTAGTGAACGACTTCTTGAGGGGCTCTAAATATCTAGGGGCTTCCAAATATTACTTTGCAAAATCCACAAGAACAGCCTTAGTGAACGGTTTCTTGAGGTGAATGCTGTAAGTCTGTGAGATGAATTCAGAGAACACAAAGCAGTTTCTCAGAAATTTTCTTTTCAGTTTTTTTCTTAGGATATTTTCTTTTTAACCATAGATCTCTACGATTTTCCAAATATCTTTTTCCAAATTCCACAAAAACAGCTTTACCGAAAGTTTTCTTGAGGGGAAAGCCGTAATTCTGTGAGATGAATTAACAGAACACAAAGCAATTTCTCAGAAAGCTTCTTTCCAGTTTTTATCTGAAGATATTTCCTTTACACCATAGTCCTCTATGGGCTTCCAAATATCACTTTGCAAAATCCACAAGAACAGTCTTAGTGAACGGTTTCTTGAGGGGAAAGCTGTAATTCTATAAGATGAATTAACAGAACACAAAGTCGTTTCTCAGAAAGCTTCTTTTCAGTTCTTATCTTAGGAAATTTCTTTTTCACCACAGCCCTCTATGGGCTTCCAAATATCACTTTGCAAATTCCACAAGAACAGTCTTAGCGTAATGCTTCTTGAGGGGAAAGCTGTAACACTGTCACCTGAAATAACAGAACACAAAGCAGTTTCTCAGAAAACTTCTTTCCAGTTTATAACTGAAGATATTTCCTTTTTCACCATAGCCCCCTATGGGTTTCCAAATATCACTTTGAAAATTCCACAAGAACGGTCTTAGTGAACGGTTTCTGGAGGGCAAAGCTGTAACTCTGTCAGATGAATTAACGGAACACAAAGCAGTTTCTCAAGAAGCTTCTTTCTAGTTTTCATCTGAGGACATTTCCTTTTTCACCATAGCCCTCTATGGGCTTCCAAATATCACTTTGCAAATTCCACAAGAACAGTCTTAGCGAAAGTCTTCTTGAGGGGAAAGCTGTGACTCTGTGAGATGAATTAACAGAACACAATGCAGTTTCTCAGAAATCTTCTTTCCAGTTTTTAACGGAAGATATTCTTTTTTCACCATAGCCGATTACGGGCTTCCAAATATCACTTTGGAAATTTCACAAGAACAGTCTCAGTGAACTGCTTCTTGAGTGGAAAGTTGTAACTCTGTGAGATGAACTAACAGAACAATAAGCGATTTCTCAGAAAGCTTCTTTTCTTTTTTTATCTTAGGAGATTTCCATTTTCAACATTGCCCTCTATGGGCTTCCAAATATCACTTGGCAAATTATACAACAACAGCCTTAGTGAAAGGCTTCTTGAGGGGAAAGCTGTAACTCTGTGAGTTGAGTTAACAGAACCCAGAGTAGTTTCTCAGAAAGTTTTTTCCAGTTTTTAACTGAAGATATTTCCTTTTTCACCGTTGCCCTCTATGGGCTTCCAAATATCACTTTGCAAATTCCACAAGAACAGTCTCAGCGAAAGGCTTCTTGAGGGGAAAGCACTAACTCTGTGAGATGAATTAACAGAACACAAAGGAATTTCTCAGAAATCTTCTTTCTAGTTTTTAACGGAAGATATTCCTTTTTCACCATAGCCCTTTAAGGGTTTCCAAATATCACTTTGGAAGTTCCACAAGAACAGTCTTAGCGACAGGCTTCTTGAGGGGAATGCTGTAACTCTGTGAGTTGAATTAAGAGAACACAAAGTAGTTTCTCAGAAAGCTTCTTTCCAGTTTTTAACTGAAGATATTTCCTTTTTCACCATAGCCCTCTATGGGCTTCCAATATCACTTTGCAAATTTCAAAAGAACAGTTTTAGCGAAATGCTTCTTGAGGGGAAAGCTGTAACACTGTCACCTGAAATAACAGAACACAAAGCAGTTTCTCAGAAAACTTCTTTCCAGTTTATAACTGAAGATATTTCCTTTTTCACCATAGCCCCCTATGGGTTTCCAAATATCACTTTGAAAATTCCACAAGAACGGTCTTAGTGAACAGTTTCTGGAGGGCAAAGCTGTAACTCTGTCAGATGAATTAACGGAACACAAAGCAGTTTCCCAAGAAGCTTCTTTCTAGTTTTCATCTGAGGACATTTCCTTTTTCACCATAGCCCTCTATGGGCTTCCAAATATCACTTTGCAAATTCCACAAGAACAGTCTTAGCGAAAGGCTTCTTGAGGGGAAAGCTGTAACTCTGTGAGATGAATTAACAGAAAACAAAGCAGTTTCTCAGAAAGCTTCTTTCCAGTTTTTAACGGAGGATATTTCCTTTCTCACCATAGTCCTCTATGGGCTTCCAAGTATCACTTTGCAAATCCCACAAGAACAGTCTTAGCGAAAGGTTTCTTGAGGGAAAAGCTGTAACTCTGTGAGATGAATTAACAGAACACAAAGCAGTTTCTCAGAAAGCTTCTTTCCAGTTTTTAACGGAGGATATTTCCTTTTTCACCGTAGACCTCTATGGGCTTCTAAATATCACGTTCTAAATTGCATAAGAACAGTCTTAGCGAAAGGCTTCTTGAGGGGAAAGCTGTAACTCTGTGAGATGAATTAACAGAACACAAAGTTTCTCAGAAAGTTTCTTTCCAGTTATTAACAGAGGATATTTCCTTTTTCACCATAGCCCTCTATGGGCTTCTAAATATCACGCTCTAAATTGCACAAGAACAGTCTTAGTGAAAGGCTTCTTGAGAGGAAAGCTGTAACTCTGTGAGATGAATTAAGAGAACACAAAGCAGTTTTTCAGAAAGCTTATTTTCAGTTTTTATCTTATGCTATTTCCTTTTTCACCATAGATCTCTGTAGGCTTCTAAATATCACTTCCCAAATTCGACAGGAACTGTCTTAGGGAAAGGCTTCGTTAGAGGAAAGCTGTAACTTTGTGAGATGAATTAACAGAACACAACGCAGTGTCTCAGAAAGCCTCTTTCCCGTTTTAAACCGAAGATATTTCCTTTTCACCATAGCTCTCTATGGCCTTCGAAATGTCACTTTGGAAATTCCACAAGAACAGTCTTAGCGAAAGGCTTCTTGAGAGGAAAGCTGTAAGTCTGTGAGATGAATTCACAGAACACAAAGAAGTTTCTCAGAAAGCTTCTTTCAAATTTTTAACTGTAGATATTTCTTTTTTACTGTAGCCCTCTAGGGGCTTCCAAATATCACTTTGCAAATTCCACAAGAACAGTCTTACCGAGAGGCTTCTTGAGGGGGGAGCTGTAACTCAGTGCGATGCATTAGCAGAACACAAAGCAGTTTCTCAAAAAGCTTCTTTCCAGTTTTTAACTGAAGAGATTTCCTTTTTCACCCTAGCCCTCTATGGGCTTCCAAATATCATTTTGAAAATTCCACAAGAACAGTCTTAGCGAAAGTCTTCTTGAGGGGAAAGCTGTAACTCTGTTAGATGAATTAACACAACACAAAGCAGTTTCTCAAAAGGCTTCTTTTCAGCTTTTATCTTAGCATACTTCCTTTTTCACCACAGCTCTCTATGGGCTTCCAAATATCACTTTTTAAATTCCACAAGAACTCCCTTAGCGAAAGGCTTCTTGAGGGGAAAGCTGTAACTCTGTGAGATGAATTAACAGAACACAAAGCAGTATCTCAAAAGGCTTCTTTTCACTTTTTATATTAGGATATTTCCTTTTTCACCACAGCTCTCTATGATCTTCCAAGTAGCACATTTTAAATTCCACAAGAACTCCCTTAGCGAAAGGCTTCTTGAGGGGAGAGCTGTAACTCTGTGAGATGAATTAACAGAACACAAAGCAGTTTCTCAAAACGCTTCTTTCCAGTTTTAAACTGAATATATTTCCTTTCTCACCATCCCCTCCATGGGCTTCCAAATATCACTTTGCAAATTCCACAAGAACAGTCTTAGCGAAAGGTTTCTCCAGGGAAAAGCTGTAACTCTTTGAGATGAATTAACAGAACACAAAACAGTTTCTCAGAGATCTTCTTTCCAGTTTTTACCTGAAGACATTACCTTTTTCACCATAGCCCTCTATAGGCTTCCAAATATCACTTTGAAAATTCCACAAGAACATACTTAGCGAAAGGCTACTTGAGGGGAAAGCTGTAACTCTGTGAGATGAATTAACAGAACTCAAAGCAGTTTCTCAGAAATCTTCTTTCCAGTTTCTAACAGAATATATTTACTTTTTCACCATAACCCTCTATGGGCCTCCAAATATCACTTTGCAAATTCCACAAGAACAGTCTTAGCGAAGGGCTTCTTGAGGGGAAAGCTGTAACTCTGTGAGATTAATTACAGAACACAAAGCAGTTTCTCAGAAAACTTCTTTCCACTTTTTAAATGAAGATAATTCGTTTTTCACAGTAGCTCTCTAGAGGCTTCCGAATATCACTTTGCAAATTAAACAAGAACAGTCTTAGCGAAAGGCTTCTTGACGGGAAAACTAACTCTGTGAAATGAATTAGCAGAACACAAAGCAGTTTCTCAGAAAGATTCTTTCCAGTTTTTAACGGAAGATATTTCCTTCTTCACCATAGCCCTCTATGGTCTTCCAGATATCGCTTTGCAAATTCCACAAGAACAGTCTTAGCGAAAGGCTTCTTGAGCGGTAAGCTGTAACTCTGTGAGATGAATTAACAGAACACAAAGCACTTTCTCAGAAAGCTTCTTTTCGGTTTTTATCTTAGGATATTTCCATTTTCATCACAGCCCTTTATGGGCTTCCAAATATCACTTTGCAAATTTCACAAGAATAGTCTCAGTGAAAGAATTCTTGAGGAGAAAGCTGTAACTCTGTGAGATGAACTAACAGAACACAAAGCAGTTTCTCAGAAAGCTTCTTTTCGGTTTTTATCTTAGGATATTTCCATTTTCATCACAGCCCTTTATGGGCTTCCAAATATCACTTTGCAAATTTCACAAGAATAGTCTCAGTGAACGAATTCTTGAGGAGAAAGCTGTAACTCTGTGAGATGAACTAACAGAACACAAAGCAGTTTCTCAGAAAGCTTCTATTCGGTTTTTATCTTAGGATATTTCCATTGTCATCATAGCCCTTTATGGGCTTCCAGATATCACTTTGCAAATTTCACAAGAATAGTCTCAGTGAACGAATTCTTGAGGAGAAAGCTGTAACTCTGTGAGATGAACTAACAGAACACAAAGCAGTTTCTCAGAAAGCTTCTTTTCGGTTTTTATCTTAGGATATTTCCATTTTCATCATAGCCCTTTATGGGCTTCCAAATATCACTTTGCAAATTCAACAAGAACAGTCTTATCGAAAGGCTTCTTGAAGGGAAAGCTGTAACTCTGTGAGATGAATTTAAGAACACAAAGCAGATTCTCAGAAAGCTTATTTCCAGTTTTTAAAGGAAGATATTTCCTTTTTCACCATTGCTCTCTATGGGCTTCCAAATATCACTTTGCAAATTACACAACAACAGCCATAACGAAAGGCTTCTTGAGGGTAAAGCTGTAACTCTGTGAGTTGAATTTTCAGAATACAAAGCAGTTTCTCAGAAAGCTTCTTTTCAGTTTTTATCTCAGGATATTTCGTTTTTCACCATAGCCCTGCATCGGCTTCCAAATATCCCTTTGCAAATTCCACAAGAACAATCATAGCAAAAGGCTTCTGGAGGGCAATGCTGTAACTCGGTGAGATGAATTAACAGAACACAAAGCAGGTTCTGAGAAAGCTTCTTTCTAGTGTTCAACGGAAGATGTTTCCTTTTTCACCATGGCCCTCCATGGGATTCCAAATATCCCTTTGCAAATTCCACAAGAACAGTCTTAGTGAAAGACTTCTTTAGGGGAAACTGTAACTCTGTGAGATGATCTAACAGAACACAAAGCAGTTTCGCAGAAAGCTTCATTTCGGTTTTATCTTAGGATATTTCCATTTTCACTTTAGCCTACTAAGGGCTTCCAAATATCACTTTGCAAATTCCAACAGAACAGTCTTAGCGAAAGGCTTCTTGAGGGGAAAGATGTAACTCTTTGAGATGAATTAGCAGAACACAAAGAAGTTTCTCAGAAAGCTTCTTTCCAGTTTTTAACGGAAGATATTTCCTTTTTCACCATAGCCCTCTATGGGCTTCCAAATATCACTTTGAAAATTCCACAAGAACAGTCTTAGCGAAAGGCTTCTTCAGGGGAAAGCAGTAACTCTGTGAGATGAATTAACAGAACACAAAACAGTTTCTCAGAAAATTTCTTTCCAGTTTTTAACGGAAGATATTTACTTTTACACCATAGCCCTGTATGGGCTTCCAAATATCACTTTACAAATTACACAAGAACAGTCTTAGCCAAAGACTTCATGAGGGGAAAGCTGTAATTCTGTGAGATGAATTAGCAGAACACAAAGCAGTTTCTCAGAATGCTTCTTTCCAGTTTTTAACGGAAGACATTCCCTTTTTCACCATAGCCCTCTAGGGGTTCTACATCTCAAATTCCAAATTCCACATGAACAGTCTTAGCGAAAGGCTTCTTGAGGGGAAAGCTGTAACTCTGTGAGATCAATTAATAGAACACAAAGCAGTTTCTCAGAATGCTTCTTTAAACTTTTTAACTGAACATATTTCCTTTTTCACCATAGCCCTCTATGGACTTCAAAATATCACTTTGCTAATTTCTCAAGAACAGTCTTAACCAAAGGCTTCTTGAGTGGAAAGCTGTAACTCTGTGAGATGAATTAACGGAACACAACGCTGTTTCTCTGAAATCTACTTTCCAGTTTTTAACTGAAGATATTCACTTTTTCACCATAGCCCTCCATGGGCTTCCAAATATCACTTTACAAATTCCACAAGAACAGTCTTAGGGAAAGGCTTCTTGAGGGGAAAGCTGTAACTGTGTGAATTGAATTAACAGTACACAAAGCAGTTTCGCAGAAAGCTTCTTTCCAGTTTTTAACGGAAAATGTTTCCTTTTTAACCGTAGCCCTCTATGGGCTTCCAAATATCACTTTGCAAATTCCACAAGAACAGCCTTAGCAAAAGGCTTCTTGAGGGGAAAGCTGTAACTCTGTGAGGTGAATTAACAGAACACAAAGCAATATCTCAGAAAGCTTCTTTCCAGTTTTTAACGGAAGATATTTCCTTTTTCACATTAGCCCTCTCTATGCTTCCAAATATCACTTTGCAAATTTCACAAGAACAGGCTTAAAAAAAGGCTTCTTGAGGGGAAACTTGTAACTCTGTGAAATGAATTAATAGAACACAAAGCAGTTTCTCAGAAAGCTTCTTTCCAGTTTTCATCTTAGGATATTTCCTTTTTCACCATGGACATCTATGGGCTTCCCAATATCACTTTGCAAATTCCACAGGAACAGTCTTAACTAAAGGCTTCTTGAGGGGAAAGCTGTAACTCTGTGAGATGAATTAACAGAGCACAAAATAGTTTTTCAGAAAGCTTCTTTTCAGTTTTTGTCTTAGGATTTTTCCTTTTTCACCATAGCCCTCTATGGGATACTAAGTGTCACTTTCCAATTTCCACAAAAACAGTCTTAGCAAAAGTCTTCTTGAGGGGAAAGCTGTAACTCTGTGAGATGAACTAACAGAATACAAAGCAGTTTCTCAGAAAGCTTCTTTAAAGTTTTTAAGGGAAGATATTTCCTTTTCCCCATAGCCCTTTAAGGGCTTCCAAATAACACTTTGAAAATTCCTCCAGAACTGTCTTATCGAAAGGCTTCTTGAGGAGAAAGTTGTTACTCTGTGAGATGAATTAGCAGAACACAACGCAGTTTCTCAGAAAGCTTCTTTCAAGTTTTTAACTGAAGATATTTCCTTTTTCACCATAGCCCTCTATGGGCCTCCAAATATCACCTTGCAAATTCCACAAGAACAGTCTTAGCAAAAGGCTTCTTGAGGGGAAAGCTGTAACGCTGTCAGATGAATTAACGGAACACAACGCTGTTTCTCTGAAAGCTACTTTCCAGTTTTTAACGGAAGATATTCCCTTTTCACCATAGCCCTCTATGGGCTTCCAAATATCACTTTGCAAATTCCACAAGAACAGTCTTAGGGAAAGGCTTCTTGAGGGGAAAGCTGTATCTGTGTGAGATGAATTAACAGAACACAAACCAGTTTCTCAGAAATATTCTTTCCAATTTTTAAGGGAAGATATTTCCTTTTTCACCATAGCACTCTATGGGCTTCCAAATATCACTTTGCAAATTCCACAAGAACAGTCTTAGCGAAAGGCTTCCGTAGGGTAAAGCTCTAAATCTGTGACATGAATTAACAGAGCACAAAGTAGTTTGTAAGAAAGATTCTTTTCAGTTTCTGTCTTAGGATAGTTCTTTTTTCACCATAGCCCTCTATGGGCTTCTAAGTATCCTTTTCCAATTTCCACAAAAAGTGTCTTAAGGAAAGACTTTTTGAGGGGAAAGGTGTAACTCTGTGAGTTGAATTAAGAGAAGACACAATTAGTTTCTCAGAATGCCTCTTTCTAGTTTTTAACGGAAGATATTTCCTTTTTCACCATAATCCTCTATGGGCTTCCAAATATCACTTTGCAAATTCCACAAGAACAGTCTTATTGAATGGCTTCTGGAGCGGAAGGTTGTAACTCTATGAGATGAATTAACAGAACACAAAGCAGTTTCTCAGAAAGCTTCTTTTCAGTTTTTATCTTAGGATATTTCCTTTATCACGGTAGACCTCTATGGTCTTTCAAATATCACTTTGCAATTTCCACAAGAACATTCTTAGCGAAAGGCTTCTTGAGGGGAAAGCTGTAACTCTGTGAGATGATTTAAGAGAACACAAAGGAGTTTCTCAAAAAGCTTCTTTCCAGTTTTAAACTGAAGATATTTCCTTTTTCTCCTTAGCCCTCTATGGGCTTCTGAATATCACTTTGAAAATTCCGCAAGAACAGACTTAGCGAAAGGCTTCTTGAGGGGAAAGCTGTAAGTCTGTGAGATGAATTAACAGAACACAAGTCAGTTTCTCTTAAAGCTTCTTTCCAGTTTTTAACGGAAAATATTTCCTTTTCCACAATAGCCCTCTATGGGCTTCCTAATATCACTTTCCAATTTTCAGAAAAACAGTCTTAGTGAACGGCTCCTTGAGTGGAAAGCTGTAACTCTGAGCGATGAATTAACAGAACACAAGGCAAATTTCACAAGAACAGTCTTAGTGAACTGCTTCTTGAGGGGCAAGCTGTAACTATGTTAGATGAACTAACAGAACACAAAGTAGTTTCTCAGAAAGCTTCTTTTCAGTTTTTATCTTAAGATATTTCCTTTTTCACCATAGCCCTCTATGGGCTTCTATATATCACTTCCCAAATTGCACAAGAACAGTCTTAGCGAAAGGCTTCTTGTAGGGAAAGCTGCAACTCTCTGAGATGAATTAATAGAACACAAAGCAGTTTCGCAGAAAGCTTCTTTCCAGTTTTTAACGGAAGATTTTTTTTTTCACCAAAGCCCCCTATGGGCTTCCAAATATCACTTTTTAAATTCCACAAGAACAGACTTAGTGAAAGGCTTCTTGAGGGGTAAGCTGTAACTCTGTGAGATGAATTAACAGAACACAAAGAAGTTTCTCAGAAAATTTCTTTCCAGTTTTTAACGGAAGATATTTACTTTTTACACCATAGCCCTGTATGGGCTTCCAAATATCACTTTGCAATTTCCACAAGAACACTCTTAGTGAACGACTTCTTGAGGGGCTCTAAATATCTAGGGGCTTCCAAATATTACTTTGCAAAATCCACAAGAACAGCCTTAGTGAACGGTTTCTTGAGGTGAATGCTGTAAGTCTGTGAGATGAATTCAGAGAACACAAAGCAGTTTCTCAGAAATTTTCTTTTCAGTTTTTTTCTTAGGATATTTTCTTTTTAACCATAGATCTCTACGATTTTCCAAATATCTTTTTCCAAATTCCACAAAAACAGCTTTACCGAAAGTTTTCTTGAGGGGAAAGCCGTAATTCTGTGAGATGAATTAACAGAACACAAAGCAATTTCTCAGAAAGCTTCTTTCCAGTTTTTATCTGAAGATATTTCCTTTACACCATAGTCCTCTATGGGCTTCCAAATATCACTTTGCAAAATCCACAAGAACAGTCTTAGTGAACGGTTTCTTGAGGGGAAAGCTGTAATTCTATAAGATGAATTAACAGAACACAAAGTCGTTTCTCAGAAAGCTTCTTTTCAGTTCTTATCTTAGGAAATTTCTTTTTCACCACAGCCCTCTATGGGCTTCCAAATATCACTTTGCAAATTCCACAAGAACAGTCTTAGCGTAATGCTTCTTGAGGGGAAAGCTGTAACACTGTCACCTGAAATAACAGAACACAAAGCAGTTTCTCAGAAAACTTCTTTCCAGTTTATAACTGAAGATATTTCCTTTTTCACCATAGCCCCCTATGGGTTTCCAAATATCACTTTGAAAATTCCACAAGAACGGTCTTAGTGAACGGTTTCTGGAGGGCAAAGCTGTAACTCTGTCAGATGAATTAACGGAACACAAAGCAGTTTCTCAAGAAGCTTCTTTCTAGTTTTCATCTGAGGACATTTCCTTTTTCACCATAGCCCTCTATGGGCTTCCAAATATCACTTTGCAAATTCCACAAGAACAGTCTTAGCGAAAGTCTTCTTGAGGGGAAAGCTGTGACTCTGTGAGATGAATTAACAGAACACAATGCAGTTTCTCAGAAATCTTCTTTCCAGTTTTTAACGGAAGATATTCTTTTTTCACCATAGCCGATTACGGGCTTCCAAATATCACTTTGGAAATTTCACAAGAACAGTCTCAGTGAACTGCTTCTTGAGTGGAAAGTTGTAACTCTGTGAGATGAACTAACAGAACAATAAGCGATTTCTCAGAAAGCTTCTTTTCTTTTTTTATCTTAGGAGATTTCCATTTTCAACATTGCCCTCTATGGGCTTCCAAATATCACTTGGCAAATTATACAACAACAGCCTTAGTGAAAGGCTTCTTGAGGGGAAAGCTGTAACTCTGTGAGTTGAGTTAACAGAACCCAGAGTAGTTTCTCAGAAAGTTTTTTCCAGTTTTTAACTGAAGATATTTCCTTTTTCACCGTTGCCCTCTATGGGCTTCCAAATATCACTTTGCAAATTCCACAAGAACAGTCTCAGCGAAAGGCTTCTTGAGGGGAAAGCACTAACTCTGTGAGATGAATTAACAGAACACAAAGGAATTTCTCAGAAATCTTCTTTCTAGTTTTTAACGGAAGATATTCCTTTTTCACCATAGCCCTTTAAGGGTTTCCAAATATCACTTTGGAAGTTCCACAAGAACAGTCTTAGCGACAGGCTTCTTGAGGGGAATGCTGTAACTCTGTGAGTTGAATTAAGAGAACACAAAGTAGTTTCTCAGAAAGCTTCTTTCCAGTTTTTAACTGAAGATATTTCCTTTTTCACCATAGCCCTCTATGGGCTTCCAATATCACTTTGCAAATTTCAAAAGAACAGTTTTAGCGAAATGCTTCTTAAGGGGAAAGCTCTAACTCTTTGAGATAAATCAACAGAATACAATGTAGTTTTTCAGAAAGCTTCTTTTCAGTTTCTATCTTAGCCTATTTTCTTTTTCACCATAGCCCTCTATGGTCTTCCAAATATCACCTTGCAAATTCCACAAGAACAGTCTTAGCGAAAGGCTTCTGGAGGGGAAATCTCTAATTCGGTGAGATGTATTAACAGAAAACACACCAGTTTCTCAAAAAGTTTATTTCCCCTTTTTAACGGGAGATATTTCCTTTTTCACCATAGCGCTCTATGGGTCTTCAAATATGAATTTGCAAATTGCACAAGAATAGTCTTAGTGAACGGCTTCTTGAGGAAAAAGCTCAAACTCTGTGAGATGAACTAACAGAACACAAAGCAGTTTCCCAAAAAGCTTCTTTTCGGTTTTTAATGGAAGATATTCCCTTTTTCACCATGGCCTTCTATGAGCTCCGAAATTTCACTTTGCAAATTCCACAAGAACAGTCTTAGCGAAAGGCTTCTGCAGGGATAAGCTGTAACTCTGTGAGATGAATTAACATACACAAAGCAGCTTCTCAGAAAGCTTCTGTTCAGTTTTTTTCTTAGGATATTTCCTTTTTCACCATAGCCTTCTAAGGGCTCCAAATATAACTTTGCAAATTCCACAAGAACAGTCTTAGTGAAAGGCTTCATGAAGGGAAAGCTGTAACTCTGTGAGTTGAATTAAGAGAACACAAAGTAGTTTCTCAGAAATCTTCTTTCCAGTTTTTAACGGAAGATATTTCCTTTTTCACCATAAAACTCTATGGGGTTCCAAATATCACTTTGCAAATTTCACAAGAATAGTCTCAGTGAACGAATTCTTGAGGAGAAAGCTGTAACTCTGTGAGATGAACTAACAGAACACAAAGCAGTTTCTCAGAAAGCTTCTTTTCGGTTTTTATCTTAGGATATTTCCATTTTCATCACAGCCCTTTATGGGCTTCCAAATATCACTTTGCAAATTTCACAAGAATAGTCTCAGTGAAAGAATTCTTGAGGAGAAAGCTGTAACTCTGTGAGATGAACTAACAGAACACAAAGCAGTTTCTCAGAAAGCTTCTTTTCGGTTTTTATCTTAGGATATTTCCATTTTCATCACAGCCCTTTATGGGCTTCCAAATATCACTTTGCAAATTTCACAAGAATAGTCTCAGTGAACGAATTCTTGAGGAGAAAGCTGTAACTCTGTGAGATGAACTAACAGAACACAAAGCAGTTTCTCAGAAAGCTTCTATTCGGTTTTTATCTTAGGATATTTCCATTGTCATCATAGCCCTTTATGGGCTTCCAGATATCACTTTGCAAATTTCACAAGAATAGTCTCAGTGAACGAATTCTTGAGGAGAAAGCTGTAACTCTGTGAGATGAACTAACAGAACACAAAGCAGTTTCTCAGAAAGCTTCTTTTCGGTTTTTATCTTAGGATATTTCCATTTTCATCATAGCCCTTTATGGGCTTCCAAATATCACTTTGCAAATTCAACAAGAACAGTCTTATCGAAAGGCTTCTTGAAGGGAAAGCTGTAACTCTGTGAGATGAATTTAAGAACACAAAGCAGATTCTCAGAAAGCTTATTTCCAGTTTTTAAAGGAAGATATTTCCTTTTTCACCATTGCTCTCTATGGGCTTCCAAATATCACTTTGCAAATTACACAACAACAGCCATAACGAAAGGCTTCTTGAGGGTAAAGCTGTAACTCTGTGAGTTGAATTTTCAGAATACAAAGCAGTTTCTCAGAAAGCTTCTTTTCAGTTTTTATCTCAGGATATTTCGTTTTT
>NW_027326976.1:0-24802 GCF_047675955.1 Chlorocebus sabaeus | reverse complement strand
AACAGAACACAGAGCAGTTTCTCAGAAAGCTTCTTTCCAGTTTTGAACGGAAGATATTTCCTTTTTCACCATAGCCCTCTATGGGCTTCCAAATATCCCTTTGCCAATTCAACAAGAACAGCCTTAGCGAAAGGCTTCTTGAAGGGAAAGATGTAACTCTGTGAGATGAATTAACAGAACACAGAGCAGTTTCTCAGAAAGCTTCTTTCCAGTTTTGAACGGAAGATATTTCCTTTTTCACCATAGCCCTCTATGGGCTTCCAAATATCCCTTTGCCAATTCCACCAGAACAGCCTTAGCGAAAGGCTTCTTGAAGGGAAAGATGTAACTCTGTGAGATGAATTAACAGAACACAGAGCAGTTTCTCAGAAAGCTTCTTTCCAGTTTTGAACGGAAGATATTTCCTTTTTCACCATAGCCCTCTATGGGCTTCCAAATATCCCTTTGCCAATTCCACAAGAACAGCCTTAGCGAAAGGCTTCTTGAAGGGAAAGATGTAACTCTGTGAGATGAATTAACAGAACACAGAGCAGTTTCTCAGAAAGCTTCTTTCCAGTTTTGAACGGAAGATATTTCCTTTTTCACCATAGCCCTCTATGGGCTTCCAAATATCCCTTTGCCAATTCCACAAGAACAGCCTTAGCGAAAGGCTTCTTGAAGGGAAAGATGTAACTCTGTGAGATGAATTAACAGAACACAGAGCAGTTTCTCAGAAAGCTTCTTCCCAGTTTTGAACGGAAGATATTTCCTTTTTCACCATAGCCCTCTATGGGCTTCCAAATATCCCTTTGCCAATTCCACAAGAACAGCCTTAGCGAAAGGCTTCTTGAAGGGAAAAATGTAACTCTGTGAGATGAATTAACAGAACACAGAGCAGTTTCTCAGAAAGCTTCTTTCCAGTTTTAAACGGAAGATATTTCCTTTTTCACCATAGCCCTCTATGGGCTTCCAAATATCCCTTTGCCAATTCCACAAGAACAGCCTTAGCGAAAGGCTTCTTGAAGGGAAAGATGTAACTCTGTGAGATGAATTAACAGAACACAGAGCAGTTTCTCAGAAAGCTTCTTTCCAGTTTTGAACGGAAGATATTTCCTTTTTCACCATAGCCCTCTATGGGCTTCCAAATATCCCTTTGCCAATTCCACAAGAACAGCCTTAGCGAAAGGCTTCTTGAAGGGAAAGATGTAACTCTGTGAGATGAATTAACAGAACACAGAGCAGTTTCTCAGAAAGCTTCTTTCCAGTTTTGAACGGAAGATATTTCCTTTTTCACCATAGCCCTCTATGGGCTTCCAAATATCCCTTTGCCAATTCCACAAGAACAGCCTTAGCGAAAGGCTTCTTGAAGGGAAAGATGTAACTCTGTGAGATGAATTAACAGAACACAGAGCAGTTTCTCAGAAAGCTTCTTTCCAGTTTTGAACGGAAGATATTTCCTTTTTCACCATAGCCCACTATGGGCTTCCAAATATCCCTTTGCCAATTCCACAAGAACAGCCTTAGCGAAAGGCTTCTTGAAGGGAAAGATGTAACTCTGTGAGATGAATTAACAGAACACAGAGCAGTTTCTCAGAAAGCTTCTTTCCAGTTTTGAACGGAAGATATTTCCTTTTTCACCATAGCCCTCTATGGGCTTCCAAATATCCCTTTGCCAATTCCACAAGAACAGCCTTAGCGAAAGGCTTCTTGAAGGGAAAGATGTAACTCTGTGAGATGAATTAACAGAACACAGAGCAGTTTCTCAGAAAGCTTCTTTCCAGTTTTGAACGGAAGATATTTCCTTTTTCACCATAGCCCTCTATGGGCTTCCAAATATCCCTTTGCCAATTCCACAAGAACAGCCTTAGCGAAAGGCTTCTTGAAGGGAAAGATGTAACTCTGTGAGATGAATTAACAGAACACAGAGCAGTTTCTCAGAAAGCTTCTTTCCAGTTTTGAACGGAAGATATTTCCTTTTTCACCATAGCCCTCTAAGGGCTTCCAAATATCCCTTTGCCAATTCCACAAGAACAGCCTTAGCGAAAGGCTTCTTGAAGGGAAAGATGTAACTCTGTGAGATGAATTAACAGAACACAGAGCAGTTTCTCGAAAGCTTCTTTCCAGTTTTGAACGGAAGATATTTCCTTTTTCACCATAGCCCTCTATGGGCTTCCAAATATCCCTTTGCCAATTCCACAAGAACAGCCTTAGCGAAAGGCTTCTTGAAGGGAAAGATGTAACTCTGTGAGATGAATTAACAGAACACAGAGCAGTTTCTCAGAAAGCTTCTTTCCAGTTTTGAACGGAAGATATTTCCTTTTTCACCATAGCCCTCTATGGGCTTCCAAATATCCCTTTGCCAATTCCACAAGAACAGCCTTAGCGAAAGGCTTCTTGAAGGGAAAGATGTAACTCTGTGAGATGAATTAACAGAACACAGAGCAGTTTCTCAGAAAGCTTCTTCCCAGTTTTGAACGGAAGATATTTCCTTTTTCACCATAGCCCTCTATGGGCTTCCAAATATCCCTTTGCCAATTCCACAAGAACAGCCTTAGCGAAAGGCTTCTTGAAGGGAAAAATGTAACTCTGTGAGATGAATTAACAGAACACAGAGCAGTTTCTCAGAAAGCTTCTTTCCAGTTTTAAACGGAAGATATTTCCTTTTTCACCATAGCCCTCTATGGGCTTCCAAATATCCCTTTGCCAATTCCACAAGAACAGCCTTAGCGAAAGGCTTCTTGAAGGGAAAGATGTAACTCTGTGAGATGAATTAACAGAACACAGAGCAGTTTCTCAGAAAGCTTCTTTCCAGTTTTGAACGGAAGATATTTCCTTTTTCACCATAGCCCTCTATGGGCTTCCAAATATCCCTTTGCCAATTCCACAAGAACAGCCTTAGCGAAAGGCTTCTTGAAGGGAAAGATGTAACTCTGTGAGATGAATTAACAGAACACAGAGCAGTTTCTCAGAAAGCTTCTTTCCAGTTTTGAACGGAAGATATTTCCTTTTTCACCATAGCCCTCTATGGGCTTCCAAATATCCCTTTGCCAATTCCACAAGAACAGCCTTAGCGAAAGGCTTCTTGAAGGGAAAGATGTAACTCTGTGAGATGAATTAACAGAACACAGAGCAGTTTCTCAGAAAGCTTCTTTCCAGTTTTGAACGGAAGATATTTCCTTTTTCACCATAGCCCACTATGGGCTTCCAAATATCCCTTTGCCAATTCCACAAGAACAGCCTTAGCGAAAGGCTTCTTGAAGGGAAAGATGTAACTCTGTGAGATGAATTAACAGAACACAGAGCAGTTTCTCAGAAAGCTTCTTTCCAGTTTTGAACGGAAGATATTTCCTTTTTCACCATAGCCCTCTATGGGCTTCCAAATATCCCTTTGCCAATTCCACAAGAACAGCCTTAGCGAAAGGCTTCTTGAAGGGAAAGATGTAACTCTGTGAGATGAATTAACAGAACACAGAGCAGTTTCTCAGAAAGCTTCTTTCCAGTTTTGAACGGAAGATATTTCCTTTTTCACCATAGCCCTCTATGGGCTTCCAAATATCCCTTTGCCAATTCCACAAGAACAGCCTTAGCGAAAGGCTTCTTGAAGGGAAAGATGTAACTCTGTGAGATGAATTAACAGAACACAGAGCAGTTTCTCAGAAAGTTTCTTTCCAGTTTTGAACGGAAGATATTTCCTTTTTCACCATAGCCCTCTATGGGCTTCCAAATATCCCTTTGCCAATTCCACAAGAACAGCCTTAGCGAAAGGCTTCTTGAAGGGAAAGATGTAACTCTGTGAGATGAATTAACAGAACACAGAGCAGTTTCTCGAAAGCTTCTTTCCAGTTTTGAACGGAAGATATTTCCTTTTTCACCATAGCCCTCTATGGGCTTCCAAATATCCCTTTGCCAATTCCACAAGAACAGCCTTAGCGAAAGGCTTCTTGAAGGGAAAGATGTAACTCTGTGAGATGAATTAACAGAACACAGAGCAGTTTCTCAGAAAGCTTCTTTCCAGTTTTGAACGGAAGATATTTCCTTTTTCACCATAGCCCTCTATGGGCTTCCAAATATCCCTTTGCCAATTCCACAAGAACAGCCTTAGCGAAAGGCTTCTTGAAGGGAAAGATGTAACTCTGTGAGATGAATTAACAGAACACAGAGCAGTTTCTCAGAAAGCTTCTTTCCAGTTTTGAACGGAAGATATTTCCTTTTTCACCATAGCCCTCTATGGGCTTCCAAATATCCCTTTGCCAATTCCACAAGAACAGCCTTAGCGAAAGGCTTCTTGAAGGGAAAGATGTAACTCTGTGAGATGAATTAACAGAACACAGAGCAGTTTCTCAGAAAGCTTCTTTCCAGTTTTGAACGGAAGATATTTCCTTTTTCACCATAGCCCTCTATGGGCTTCCAAATATCCCTTTGCCAATTCCACAAGAACAGCCTTAGCGAAAGGCTTCTTGAAGGGAAAGATGTAACTCTGTGAGATGAATTAACAGAACACAGAGCAGTTTCTCAGAAAGCTTCTTTCCAGTTTTGAACGGAAGATATTTCCTTTTTCACCATAGCCCTCTATGGGCTTCCAAATATCCCTTTGCCAATTCCACAAGAACAGCCTTAGCGAAAGGCTTCTTGAAGGGAAAGATGTAACTCTGTGAGATGAATTAACAGAACACAGAGCAGTTTCTCAGAAAGCTTCTTTCCAGTTTTGAACGGAAGATATTTCCTTTTTCACCATAGCCCTCTATGGGCTTCCAAATATCCCTTTGCCAATTCCACAAGAACAGCCTTAGCGAAAGGCTTCTTGAAGGGAAAGATGTAACTCTGTGAGATGAATTAACAGAACACAGAGCAGTTTCTCAGAAAGCTTCTTTCCAGTTTTGAACGGAAGATATTTCCTTTTTCACCATAGCCCTCTATGGGCTTCCAAATATCCCTTTGCCAATTCCACAAGAACAGCCTTAGCGAAAGGCTTCTTGAAGGGAAAGATGTAACTCTGTGAGATGAATTAACAGAACACAGAGCAGTTTCTCAGAAAGCTTCTTTCCAGTTTTGAACGGAAGATATTTCCTTTTTCACCATAGCCCTCTATGGGCTTCCAAATATCCCTTTGCCAATTCCGCAAGAACAGCCTTAGCGAAAGGCTTCTTGAAGGGAAAGATGTAACTCTGTGAGATGAATTAACAGAACACTGAGCAGTTTCTCAGAAAGCTTCTTTCCAGTTTTGAACGGAAGATATTTCCTTTTTCACCATAGCCCTCTATGGGCTTCCAAATATCCCTTTGCCAATTCCACAAGAACAGCCTTAGCGAAAGGCTTCTTGAAGGGAAAGATGTAACTCTGTGAGATGAATTAACAGAACACAGAGCAGTTTCTCAGAAAGCTTCTTTCCAGTTTTGAACGGAAGATATTTCCTTTTTCACCATAGCCCTCTATGGGCTTCCAAATATCCCTTTGCCAATTCCACAAGAACAGCCTTAGCGAAAGGCTTCTTGAAGGGAAAGATGTAACTCTGTGAGATGAATTAACAGAACACAGAGCAGTTTCTCAGAAAGCTTCTTTCCAGTTTTGAACGGAAGATATTTCCTTTTTCACCATAGCCCTCTATGGGCTTCCAAATATCCCTTTGCCAATTCCACAAGAACAGCCTTAGCGAAAGGCTTCTTGAAGGGAAAGATGTAACTCTGTGAGATGAATTAACAGAACACAGAGCAGTTTCTCAGAAAGCTTCTTTCCAGTTTTGAACGGAAGATATTTCCTTTTTCACCATAGCCCTCTATGGGCTTCCAAATATCCCTTTGCCAATTCCACAAGAACAGCCTTAGCGAAAGGCTTCTTGAAGGGAAAGATGTCAGTCTGTGAGATGAATTAACAGAACACAGAGCAGTTTCTCAGAAAGCTTCTTTCCAGTTTTGAACGGAAGATATTTCCTTTTTCACCATAGCCCTCTATGGGCTTCCAAATATCCCTTTGCCAATTCCACAAGAACAGCCTTAGCGAAAGGCTTCTTGAAGGGAAAGATGTAACTCTGTGAGATGAATTAGCCGAACACAGAGCAGTTTCTCAGAAAGCTTCTTTCCAGTTTTGAACGGAAGATATTTCCTTTTTCACCATAGCCCTCTATGGGCTTCCAAATATCCCTTTGCCAATTCCACAAGAACAGCCTTAGCGAAAGGCTTCTTGAAGGGAAAGATGTAACTCTGTGAGATGAATTAACAGAACACAGAGCAGTTTCTCAGAAAGCTTCTTTCCAGTTTTGAACGGAAGATATTTCCTTTTTCACCATAGCCCTCTATGGGCTTCCAAATATCCCTTTGCCAATTCCACAAGAACAGCCTTAGCGAAAGGCTTCTTGAAGGGAAAGATGTAACTCTGTGAGATGAATTAACAGAACACAGAGCAGTTTCTCAGAAAGCTTCTTTCCAGTTTTGAACGGAAGATATTTCCTTTTTCACCATAGCCCTCTATGGGCTTCCAAATATCCCTTTGCCAATTCCGCAAGAACAGCCTTAGCGAAAGGCTTCTTGAAGGGAAAGATGTAACTCTGTGAGATGAATTAACAGAACACTGAGCAGTTTCTCAGAAAGCTTCTTTCCAGTTTTGAACGGAAGATATTTCCTTTTTCACCATAGCCCTCTATGGGCTTCCAAATATCCCTTTGCCAATTCCACAAGAACAGCCTTAGCGAAAGGCTTCTTGAAGGGAAAGATGTAACTCTGTGAGATGAATTAACAGAACACAGAGCAGTTTCTCAGAAAGCTTCTTTCCAGTTTTGAACGGAAGATATTTCCTTTTTCACCATAGCCCTCTATGGGCTTCCAAATATCCCTTTGCCAATTCCACAAGAACAGCCTTAGCGAAAGGCTTCTTGAAGGGAAAGATGTAACTCTGTGAGATGAATTAACAGAACACAGAGCAGTTTCTCAGAAAGCTTCTTTCCAGTTTTGAACGGAAGATATTTCCTTTTTCACCATAGCCCTCTATGGGCTTCCAAATATCCCTTTGCCAATTCCACAAGAACAGCCTTAGCGAAAGGCTTCTTGAAGGGAAAGATGTAACTCTGTGAGATGAATTAACAGAACACAGAGCAGTTTCTCAGAAAGCTTCTTTCCAGTTTTGAACGGAAGATATTTCCTTTTTCACCATAGCCCTCTATGGGCTTCCAAATATCCCTTTGCCAATTCCACAAGAACAGCCTTAGCGAAAGGCTTCTTGAAGGGAAAGATGTCAGTCTGTGAGATGAATTAACAGAACACAGAGCAGTTTCTCAGAAAGCTTCTTTCCAGTTTTGAACGGAAGATATTTCCTTTTTCACCATAGCCCTCTATGGGCTTCCAAATATCCCTTTGCCAATTCCACAAGAACAGCCTTAGCGAAAGGCTTCTTGAAGGGAAAGATGTAACTCTGTGAGATGAATTAGCCGAACACAGAGCAGTTTCTCAGAAAGCTTCTTTCCAGTTTTGAACGGAAGATATTTCCTTTTTCACCATAGCCCTCTATGGGCTTCCAAATATCCCTTTGCCAATTCCACAAGAACAGCCTTAGCGAAAGGCTTCTTGAAGGGAAAGATGTAACTCTGTGAGATGAATTAACAGAACACAGAGCAGTTTCTCAGAAAGCTTCTTTCCAGTTTTGAACGGAAGATATTTCCTTTTTCACCATAGCCCTCTAAGGGCTTCCAAATATCCCTTTGCCAATTCCACAAGAACAGCCTTAGCGAAAGGCTTCTTGAAGGGAAAGATGTAACTCTGTGAGATGAATTAACAGAACACAGAGCAGTTTCTCGAAAGCTTCTTTCCAGTTTTGAACGGAAGATATTTCCTTTTTCACCATAGCCCTCTATGGGCTTCCAAATATCCCTTTGCCAATTCCACAAGAACAGCCTTAGCGAAAGGCTTCTTGAAGGGAAAGATGTAACTCTGTGAGATGAATTAACAGAACACAGAGCAGTTTCTCAGAAAGCTTCTTTCCAGTTTTGAACGGAAGATATTTCCTTTTTCACCATAGCCCTCTATGGGCTTCCAAATATCCCTTTGCCAATTCCACAAGAACAGCCTTAGCGAAAGGCTTCTTGAAGGGAAAGATGTAACTCTGTGAGATGAATTAACAGAACACAGAGCAGTTTCTCAGAAAGCTTCTTTCCAGTTTTGAACGGAAGATATTTCCTTTTTCACCATAGCCCTCTATGGGCTTCCAAATATCCCTTTGCCAATTCCACAAGAACAGCCTTAGCGAAAGGCTTCTTGAAGGGAAAGATGTAACTCTGTGAGATGAATTAACAGAACACAGAGCAGTTTCTCAGAAAGCTTCTTTCCAGTTTTGAACGGAAGATATTTCCTTTTTCACCATAGCCCTCTATGGGCTTCCAAATATCCCTTTGCCAATTCCACAAGAACAGCTTTAGCGAAAGGCTTCTTGAAGGGAAAGATGTAACTCTGTGAGATGAATTAACAGAACACAGAGCAGTTTCTCAGAAAGCTTCTTTCCAGTTTTGAACGGAAGATATTTCCTTTTTCACCATAGCCCTCTATGGGCTTCCAAATATCCCTTTGCCAATTCCACAAGAACAGCCTTAGCGAAAGGCTTCTTGAAGGGAAAGATGTAAGTCTGTGAGATGAATTAACAGAACACAGAGCAGTTTCTCGAAAGCTTCTTTCCAGTTTTGAACGGAAGATATTTCCTTTTTCACCATAGCCCTCTATGGGCTTCCAAATATCCCTTTGCCAATTCCACAAGAACAGCCTTAGCGAAAGGCTTCTTGAAGGGAAAGATGTAACTCTGTGAGATGAATTAACAGAACACAGAGCAGTTTCTCAGAAAGCTTCTTTCCAGTTTTGAACGGAAGATATTTCCTTTTTCACCATAGCCCTCTATGGGCTTCCAAATATCCCTTTGCCAATTCCACAAGAACAGCCTTAGCGAAAGGCTTCTTGAAGGGAAAGATGTAACTCTGTGAGATGAATTAACAGAACACAGAGCAGTTTCTCAGAAAGCTTCTTTCCAGTTTTGAACGGAAGATATTTCCTTTTTCACCATAGCCCTCTATGGGCTTCCAAATATCCCTTTGCCAATTCCACAAGAACAGCCTTAGCGAAAGGCTTCTTGAAGGGAAAGATGTAACTCTGTGAGATGAATTAACAGAACACAGAGCAGTTTCTCAGAAAGCTTCTTTCCAGTTTTGAACGGAAGATATTTCCTTTTTCACCATAGCCCTCTATGGGCTTCCAAATATCCCTTTGCCAATTCCACAAGAACAGCCTTAGCGAAAGGCTTCTTGAAGGGAAAGATGTAACTCTGTGAGATGAATTAACAGAACACAGAGCAGTTTCTCAGAAAGCTTCTTTCCAGTTTTGAACGGAAGATATTTCCTTTTTCACCATAGCCCTCTATGGGCTTCCAAATATCCCTTTGCCAATTCCACAAGAACAGCCTTAGCGAAAGGCTTCTTGAAGGGAAAGAGGTAACTCTATGAGATGAATTAACAGAACACAGAGCAGTTTCTCAGAAAGCTTCTTTCCAGTTTTGAACGGAAGATATTTCCTTTTTCACCATAGCCTTCTATGGGCTTCCAAATATCCCTTTGCCAATTCAACAAGAACAGCCTTAGCGAAAGGCTTCTTGAAGGGAAAGATGTAACTCTGTGAGATGAATTAACAGAACACAGAGCAGTTTCTCAGAAAGCTTCTTTCCAGTATTGAACGGAAGATATTTCCTTTTTCACCATAGCCCTCTATGGGCTTCCAAATATCCCTTTGCCAATTCCACCAGAACAGCCTTAGCGAAAGGCTTCTTCAAGGGAAAGATGTAACTCTGTGAGATGAATTAACAGAACACAGAGCAGTTTCTCAGAAAGCTTCTTTCCAGTTTTGAACGGAAGATATTTCCTTTTTCACCATAGCCCTCTATGGGCTTCCAAATATCCCTTTGCCAATTCCACAAGAACAGCCTTAGCGAAAGGCTTCTTGAAGGGAAAGATGTAACTCTGTGAGATGAATTAACAGAACACAGAGCAGTTTCTCAGAAAGCTTCTTTCCAGTTTTGAACGGAAGATATTTCCTTTTTCACCATAGCCCTCTATGGGCTTCCAAATATCCCTTTGCCAATTCCACAAGAACAGCCTTAGCGAAAGGCTTCTTGAAGGGAAAGATGTAACTCTGTGAGATGAATTAACAGAACACAGAGCAGTTTCTCAGAAAGCTTCTTCCCAGTTTTGAACGGAAGATATTTCCTTTTTCACCATAGCCCTCTATGGGCTTCCAAATATCCCTTTGCCAATTCCACAAGAACAGCCTTAGCGAAAGGCTTCTTGAAGGGAAAAATGTAACTCTGTGAGATGAATTAACAGAACACAGAGCAGTTTCTCAGAAAGCTTCTTTCCAGTTTTAAACGGAAGATATTTCCTTTTTCACCATAGCCCTCTATGGGCTTCCAAATATCCCTTTGCCAATTCCACAAGAACAGCCTTAGCGAAAGGCTTCTTGAAGGGAAAGATGTAACTCTGTGAGATGAATTAACAGAACACAGAGCAGTTTCTCAGAAAGCTTCTTTCCAGTTTTGAACGGAAGATATTTCCTTTTTCACCATAGCCCTCTATGGGCTTCCAAATATCCCTTTGCCAATTCCACAAGAACAGCCTTAGCGAAAGGCTTCTTGAAGGGAAAGATGTAACTCTGTGAGATGAATTAACAGAACACAGAGCAGTTTCTCAGAAAGCTTCTTTCCAGTTTTGAACGGAAGATATTTCCTTTTTCACCATAGCCCTCTATGGGCTTCCAAATATCCCTTTGCCAATTCCACAAGAACAGCCTTAGCGAAAGGCTTCTTGAAGGGAAAGATGTAACTCTGTGAGATGAATTAACAGAACACAGAGCAGTTTCTCAGAAAGCTTCTTTCCAGTTTTGAACGGAAGATATTTCCTTTTTCACCATAGCCCTCTATGGGCTTCCAAATATCCCTTTGCCAATTCCACAAGAACAGCCTTAGCGAAAGGCTTCTTGAAGGGAAAGATGTAACTCTGTGAGATGAATTAACAGAACACAGAGCAGTTTCTCAGAAAGCTTCTTTCCAGTTTTGAACGGAAGATATTTCCTTTTTCACCATAGCCCACTATGGGCTTCCAAATATCCCTTTGCCAATTCCACAAGAACAGCCTTAGCGAAAGGCTTCTTGAAGGGAAAGATGTAACTCTGTGAGATGAATTAACAGAACACAGAGCAGTTTCTCAGAAAGCTTCTTTCCAGTTTTGAACGGAAGATATTTCCTTTTTCACCATAGCCCTCTATGGGCTTCCAAATATCCCTTTGCCAATTCCACAAGAACAGCCTTAGCGAAAGGCTTCTTGAAGGGAAAGATGTAACTCTGTGAGATGAATTAACAGAACACAGAGCAGTTTCTCAGAAAGCTTCTTTCCAGTTTTGAACGGAAGATATTTCCTTTTTCACCATAGCCCTCTATGGGCTTCCAAATATCCCTTTGCCAATTCCACAAGAACAGCCTTAGCGAAAGGCTTCTTGAAGGGAAAGATGTAACTCTGTGAGATGAATTAACAGAACACAGAGCAGTTTCTCAGAAAGCTTCTTTCCAGTTTTGAACGGAAGATATTTCCTTTTTCACCATAGCCCTCTATGGGCTTCCAAATATCCCTTTGCCAATTCCACAAGAACAGCCTTAGCGAAAGGCTTCTTGAAGGGAAAGATGTAACTCTGTGAGATGAATTAACAGAACACAGAGCAGTTTCTCAGAAAGCTTCTTTCCAGTTTTGAACGGAAGATATTTCCTTTTTCACCATAGCCCTCTATGGGCTTCCAAATATCCCTTTGCCAATTCCACAAGAACAGCCTTAGCGAAAGGCTTCTTGAAGGGAAAGATGTAACTCTGTGAGATGAATTAACAGAACACAGAGCAGTTTCTCAGAAAGCTTCTTTCCAGTTTTGAACGGAAGATATTTCCTTTTTCACCATAGCCCTCTAAGGGCTTCCAAATATCCCTTTGCCAATTCCACAAGAACAGCCTTAGCGAAAGGCTTCTTGAAGGGAAAGATGTAACTCTGTGAGATGAATTAACAGAACACAGAGCAGTTTCTCGAAAGCTTCTTTCCAGTTTTGAACGGAAGATATTTCCTTTTTCACCATAGCCCTCTATGGGCTTCCAAATATCCCTTTGCCAATTCCACAAGAACAGCCTTAGCGAAAGGCTTCTTGAAGGGAAAGATGTAACTCTGTGAGATGAATTAACAGAACACAGAGCAGTTTCTCAGAAAGCTTCTTTCCAGTTTTGAACGGAAGATATTTCCTTTTTCACCATAGCCCTCTATGGGCTTCCAAATATCCCTTTGCCAATTCCACAAGAACAGCCTTAGCGAAAGGCTTCTTGAAGGGAAAGATGTAACTCTGTGAGATGAATTAACAGAACACAGAGCAGTTTCTCAGAAAGCTTCTTTCCAGTTTTGAACGGAAGATATTTCCTTTTTCACCATAGCCCTCTATGGGCTTCCAAATATCCCTTTGCCAATTCCACAAGAACAGCCTTAGCGAAAGGCTTCTTGAAGGGAAAGATGTAACTCTGTGAGATGAATTAACAGAACACAGAGCAGTTTCTCAGAAAGCTTCTTTCCAGTTTTGAACGGAAGATATTTCCTTTTTCACCATAGCCCTCTATGGGCTTCGAAATATCCCTTTGCCAATTCCACAAGAACAGCCTTAGCGAAAGGCTTCTTGAAGGGAAAGATGTAACTCTGTGAGATGAATTAACAGAACACAGAGCAGTTTCTCAGAAAGCTTCTTTCCAGTTTTGAACGGAAGATATTTCCTTTTTCACCATAGCCCTCTATGGGCTTCCAAATATCCCTTTGCCAATTCCACAAGAACAGCCTTAGCGAAAGGCTTCTTGAAGGGAAAGATGTAACTCTGTGAGATGAATTAACAGAACACAGAGCAGTTTCTCTGAAAGCTTCTTTCCAGTTTTGAACGGAAGATATTTCCTTTTTCACCATAGCCCTCTATGGGCTTCCAAATATCCCTTTGCCAATTCCACAAGAACAGCCTTAGCGAAAGGCTTCTTGAAGGGAAAGATGTAACTCTGTGAGATGAATTAACAGAACACAGAGCAGTTTCTCAGAAAGCTTCTTTCCAGTTTTGAACGGAAGATATTTCCTTTTTCACCATAGCCCTCTATGGGCTTCCAAATATCCCTTTGCCAATTCCACAAGAACAGCCTTAGCGAAAGGCTTCTTGAAGGGAAAGATGTAACTCTGTGAGATGAATTAACAGAACACAGAGCAGTTTCTCAGAAAGCTTCTTTCCAGTTTTGAACGGAAGATATTTCCTTTTTCACCATAGCCCTCTATGGGCTTCCAAATATCCCTTTGCCAATTCCGCAAGAACAGCCTTAGCGAAAGGCTTCTTGAAGGGAAAGATGTAACTCTGTGAGATGAATTAACAGAACACTGAGCAGTTTCTCAGAAAGCTTCTTTCCAGTTTTGAACGGAAGATATTTCCTTTTTCACCATAGCCCTCTATGGGCTTCCAAATATCCCTTTGCCAATTCCACAAGAACAGCCTTAGCGAAAGGCTTCTTGAAGGGAAAGATGTAACTCTGTGAGATGAATTAACAGAACACAGAGCAGTTTCTCAGAAAGCTTCTTTCCAGTTTTGAACGGAAGATATTTCTTTTTTCACCATAGCCCTCTATGGGCTTCCAAATATCCCTTTGCCAATTCCACAAGAACAGCCTTAGCGAAAGGCTTCTTGAAGGGAAAGATGTAACTCTCTGAGATGAATTAACAGAACACAGAGCAGTTTCTCAGAAAGCTTCTTTCCAGTTTTGAACGGAAGATATTTCCTTTTTCACCATAGCCCTCTATGGGCTTCCAAATATCCCTTTGCCAATTCCACAAGAACAACCTTAGCGAAAGGCTTCTTGAAGGGAAAGATGTAACTCTGTGAGATGAATTAACAGAACACAGAGCAGTTTCTCAGAAAGCTTCTTTCCAGTTTTGAACGGAAGATATTTCCTTTTTCACCATAGCCCTCTATGGGCTTCCAAATATCCCTTTGCCAATTCCACAAGAACAGCCTTAGCGAAAGGCTTCTTGAAGGGAAAGATGTCACTCTGTGAGATGAATTAACAGAACACAGAGCAGTTTCTCAGAAAGCTTCTTTCCAGTTTTGAACGGAAGATATTTCCTTTTTCACCATAGCCCTCTATGGGCTTCCAAATATCCCTTTGCCAATTCCACAAGAACAGCCTTAGCGAAAGGCTTCTTGAAGGGAAAGATGTAACTCTGTGAGATGAATTAGCCGAACACAGAGCAGTTTCTCAGAAAGCTTCTTTCCAGTTTTGAACGGAAGATATTTCCTTTTTCACCATAGCCCTCTATGGGCTTCCTAATATCCCTTTGCCAATTCCACAAGAACAGCCTTAGCGAAAGGCTTCTTGAAGGGAAAGATGTAACTCTGTGAGATGAATTAACAGAACACAGAGCAGTTTCTCAGAAAGCTTCTTTCCAGTTTTGAACGGAAGATATTTCCTTTTTCACCATAGCCCTCTATGGGCTTCCAAATATCCCTTTGCCAATTCCACAAGAACAGCCTTAGCGAAAGGCTTCTTGAAGGGAAAGATGTAAGTCTGTGAGATGAATTAACAGAACACAGAGCAGTTTCTCAGAAAGCTTCTTTCCAGTTTTGAACGGAAGATATTTCCTTTTTCACCATAGCCCTCTATGGGCTTCCAAATATCCCTTTGCCAATTCCACAAGAACAGCCTTAGTGCAAGGCTTCTTGAAGGGAAAGATGTAACTCTGTGAGATGAATTAACAGAACACAGAGCAGTTTCTCAGAAAGCTTCTTTCCAGTTTTGAACGGAAGATATTTCCTTTTTCACCATAGCCCTCTATGGGCTTCCAAATATCCCTTTGCCAATTCCACAAGAACAGCCTTAGCGAAAGGCTTCTTGAAGGGAAAGATGTAACTCTGTGAGATGAATTAACAGAACACAGAGCAGTTTCTCAGAAAGCTTCTTTCCAGTTTTGAACGGAAGATATTTCCTTTTTAACCATAGCCCTCTATGGGCTTCCAAATATCCCTTTGCCAATTCCACAAGAACAGCCTTAGCGAAAGGCTTCTTGAAGGGAAAGATGTAAGTCTGTGAGATGAATTAACAGAACACAGAGCAGTTTCTCAGAAAGCTTCTTTCCAGTTTTGAACGGAAGATATTTCCTTTTTCACCATAGCCCTCTATGGGCTTCCAAATATCCCTTTGCCAATTCCACAAGAACAGCCTTAGCGAAAGGCTTCTTGAAGGGAAAGATGTAACTCTGTGAGATGAATTAACAGAACACAGAGCAGTTTCTCAGAAAGCTTCTTTCCAGTTTTGAACGGAAGATATTTCCTTTTTCACCATAGCCCTCTATGGGCTTCCAAATATCCCTTTGCCAATTCCACAAGAACAGCCTTAGCGAAAGGCTTCTTGAAGGGAAAGATGTAACTCTGTGAGATGAATTAACAGAACACAGAGCAGTATCTCAGAAAGCTTCTTTCCAGTTTTGAACGGAAGATATTTCCTTTTTCACCATAGCCCTCTATGGGCTTCCAAATATCCCTTTGCCAATTCCACAAGAACAGCCTTAGCGAAAGGCTTCTTGAAGGGAAAGATGTAACCCTGTGAGATGAATTAACAGAACACTGAGCAGTTTCTCAGAAAGCCTCTTTCCAGTTTTGAACGGAAGATATTTCCTTTTTCACCATAGCCCTCTATGGGCTTCCAAATATCCCTTTGCCAATTCCACAAGAACAGCCTTAGCGAAAGGCTTCTTGAAGGGAAAGATATAACTCTGTGAGATGAATTAACAGAACACAGAGCAGTTTCTCAGAAAGCTTCTTTCCAGTTTTGAACGGAAGATATTTCCTTTTTCACCATAGCCCTCTATGGGCTTCCAAATATCCCTTTGCCAATTCCACAAGAACAGCCTTAGCGAAAGGCTTCTTGAAGGGAAAGATGTAACTCTGTGAGATGAATTAACAGAACACAGAGCAGTTTCTCAGAAAGCTTCTTTCCAGTTTTGAAAGGAAGATATTTCCTTTTTCACCATAGCCCTCTATGGGCTTCCAAATATCTCTTTGCCAATTCCACAAGAACAGCCTTAGCGAAAGGCTTCTTGAAGGGAAAGATGTAACTCTGTGAGATGAATTAACAGAACACAGAGCAGTTTCTCAGAAAGCTTCTTTCCAGTTTTGAACAGAAGATATTTCCTTTTTCACCATAGCCCTCTATGGGCTTCCAAATATCCCTTTGCGAATTCCACAAGAACAGCCTTAGCGAAAGGCTTCTTGAAGGGAAAGATATAACTCTGTGAGATGAATTAACAGAACACAGAGCAGTTTCTCAGAAAGCTTCTTTCCAGTTTTGAACGGAAGATATTTCCTTTTTCAGCATAGCCCTCTATGGGCTTCCAAATATCCCTTTGCCAATTCCACAAGAACAGCCTTAGCGAAAGGCTTCTTGAAGGGAAAGATGTAACTCTGTGAGATGAATTAACAGAACACAGAGCATTTCTCAGAAAGCTTCTTTCCAGTTTTGAACGGAAGATATTTCCTTTTTCACCATAGCCCTCTATGGGCTTCCAAATATCCCTTTGCCAATTCCACAAGAACAGCCTTAGCGAAAGGCTTCTTGAAGGGAAAGATGTAACTCTGTGAGATGAATTAACAGAACACAGAGCAGTTTCTCAGAAAGCTTCTTTCCAGTTTTGAACGGAAGATATTTCCTTTTTCACCATAGCCCTCTATGGGCTTCCAAATATCCCTTTGCCAATTCCACAAGAACAGCCTTAGCGAAAGGCTTCTTGAAGGGAAAGATGTAACTCTGTGAGATGAATTAACAGAACACAGAGCAGTTTCTCAGAAAGCTTCTTTCCAGTTTTGAACGGAAGATATTTCCTTTTTCACCATAGCCCTCTATGGGCTTCCAAATATCCCTTTGCCAATTCCACAAGAACAGCCTTAGCGAAAGGCTTCTTGAAGGGAAAGATGTAACTCTGTGAGATGAATTAACAGAACACAGAGCAGTTTCTCAGAAAGCTTCTTTCCAGTTTTGAACGGAAGATATTTCCTTTTTCACCATAGCCCTCTATGGGCTTCCAAATATCCCTTTGCCAATTCCACAAGAACAGCCTTAGCGAAAGGCTTCTTGAAGGGAAAGATGTAACTCTGTGAGATGAATTAACAGAACACAGAGCAGTTTCTCAGAAAGCTTCTTTCCAGTTTTGAACGGAAGATATTTCCTTTTTCACCATAGCCCTCTATGGGCTTCCAAATATCCCTTTGCCAATTCCACAAGAACAGCCTTAGCGAAAGGCTTCTTGAAGGGAAAGATGTAAGTCTGTGAGATGAATTAACAGAACACAGAGCAGTTTCTCGAAAGCTTCTTTCCAGTTTTGAACGGAAGATATTTCCTTTTTCACCATAGCCCTCTATGGGCTTCCAAATATCCCTTTGCCAATTCCACAAGAACAGCCTTAGCGAAAGGCTTCTTGAAGGGAAAGATGTAACTCTGTGAGATGAATTAACAGAACACAGAGCAGTTTCTCAGAAAGCTTCTTTCCAGTTTTGAACGGAAGATATTTCCTTTTTCACCATAGCCCTCTATGGGCTTCCAAATATCCCTTTGCCAATTCCACAAGAACAGCCTTAGCGAAAGGCTTCTTGAAGGGAAAGATGTAACTCTGTGAGATGAATTAACAGAACACAGAGCAGTTTCTCAGAAAGCTTCTTTCCAGTTTTGAACGGAAGATATTTCCTTTTTCACCATAGCCCTCTATGGGCTTCCAAATATCCCTTTGCCAATTCCACAAGAACAGCCTTAGCGAAAGGCTTCTTGAAGGGAAAGATGTAACTCTGTGAGATGAATTAACAGAACACAGAGCAGTTTCTCAGAAAGCTTCTTTCCAGTTTTGAACGGAAGATATTTCCTTTTTCACCATAGCCCTCTATGGGCTTCCAAATATCCCTTTGCCAATTCCACAAGAACAGCCTTAGCGAAAGGCTTCTTGAAGGGAAAGATGTAACTCTGTGAGATGAATTAACAGAACACAGAGCAGTTTCTCAGAAAGCTTCTTTCCAGTTTTGAACGGAAGATATTTCCTTTTTCACCATAGCCCTCTATGGGCTTCCAAATATCCCTTTGCCAATTCCACAAGAACAGCCTTAGCGAAAGGCTTCTTGAAGGGAAAGATGTAACTCTGTGAGATGAATTAACAGAACACAGAGCAGTTTCTCAGAAAGCTTCTTTCCAGTTTTGAACGGAAGATATTTCCTTTTTCACCATAGCCCTCTATGGGCTTCCAAATATCCCTTTGCCAATTCCACAAGAACAGCCTTAGCGAAAGGCTTCTTGAAGGGAAAGATGTAACTCTGTGAGATGAATTAACAGAACACAGAGCAGTTTCTCAGAAAGCTTCTTTCCAGTTTTGAACGGAAGATATTTCCTTTTTCACCATAGCCCTCTATGGGCTTCCAAATATCCCTTTGCCAATTCAACAAGAACAGCCTTAGCGAAAGGCTTCTTGAAGGGAAAGATGTAACTCTGTGAGATGAATTAACAGAACACAGAGCAGTTTCTCAGAAAGCTTCTTTCCAGTTTTGAACGGAAGATATTTCCTTTTTCACCATAGCCCTCTATGGGCTTCCAAATATCCCTTTGCCAATTCCACCAGAACAGCCTTAGCGAAAGGCTTCTTGAAGGGAAAGATGTAACTCTGTGAGATGAATTAACAGAACACAGAGCAGTTTCTCAGAAAGCTTCTTTCCAGTTTTGAACGGAAGATATTTCCTTTTTCACCATAGCCCTCTATGGGCTTCCAAATATCCCTTTGCCAATTCCACAAGAACAGCCTTAGCGAAAGGCTTCTTGAAGGGAAAGATGTAACTCTGTGAGATGAATTAACAGAACACAGAGCAGTTTCTCAGAAAGCTTCTTTCCAGTTTTGAACGGAAGATATTTCCTTTTTCACCATAGCCCTCTATGGGCTTCCAAATATCCCTTTGCCAATTCCACAAGAACAGCCTTAGCGAAAGGCTTCTTGAAGGGAAAGATGTAACTCTGTGAGATGAATTAACAGAACACAGAGCAGTTTCTCAGAAAGCTTCTTTCCAGTTTTGAACGGAAGATATTTCCTTTTTCACCATAGCCCTCTATGGGCTTCCAAATATCCCTTTGCCAATTCCACAAGAACAGCCTTAGCGAAAGGCTTCTTGAAGGGAAAGATGTAACTCTATGAGATGAATTAACAGAACACAGAGCAGTTTCTCAGAAAGCTTCTTTCCAGTTTTGAACGGAAGATATTTCCTTTTTCACCATAGCCCTCTATGGGCTTCCAAATATCCCTTTGCCAATTCAACAAGAACAGCCTTAGCGAAAGGCTTCTTGAAGGGAAAGATGTAACTCTGTGAGATGAATTAACAGAACACAGAGCAGTTTCTCAGAAAGCTTCTTTCCAGTTTTGAACGGAAGATATTTCCTTTTTCACCATAGCCCTCTATGGGCTTCCAAATATCCCTTTGCCAATTCCACCAGAACAGCCTTAGCGAAAGGCTTCTTGAAGGGAAAGATGTAACTCTGTGAGATGAATTAACAGAACACAGAGCAGTTTCTCAGAAAGCTTCTTTCCAGTTTTGAACGGAAGATATTTCCTTTTTCACCATAGCCCTCTATGGGCTTCCAAATATCCCTTTGCCAATTCCACAAGAACAGCCTTAGCGAAAGGCTTCTTGAAGGGAAAGATGTAACTCTGTGAGATGAATTAACAGAACACAGAGCAGTTTCTCAGAAAGCTTCTTTCCAGTTTTGAACGGAAGATATTTCCTTTTTCACCATAGCCCTCTATGGGCTTCCAAATATCCCTTTGCCAATTCCACAAGAACAGCCTTAGCGAAAGGCTTCTTGAAGGGAAAGATGTAACTCTGTGAGATGAATTAACAGAACACAGAGCAGTTTCTCAGAAAGCTTCTTCCCAGTTTTGAACGGAAGATATTTCCTTTTTCACCATAGCCCTCTATGGGCTTCCAAATATCCCTTTGCCAATTCCACAAGAACAGCCTTAGCGAAAGGCTTCTTGAAGGGAAAAATGTAACTCTGTGAGATGAATTAACAGAACACAGAGCAGTTTCTCAGAAAGCTTCTTTCCAGTTTTAAACGGAAGATATTTCCTTTTTCACCATAGCCCTCTATGGGCTTCCAAATATCCCTTTGCCAATTCCACAAGAACAGCCTTAGCGAAAGGCTTCTTGAAGGGAAAGATGTAACTCTGTGAGATGAATTAACAGAACACAGAGCAGTTTCTCAGAAAGCTTCTTTCCAGTTTTGAACGGAAGATATTTCCTTTTTCACCATAGCCCTCTATGGGCTTCCAAATATCCCTTGGCCAATTCCACAAGAACAGCCTTAGCGAAAGGCTTCTTGAAGGGAAAGATGTAACTCTGTGAGATGAATTAACAGAACACAGAGCAGTTTCTCAGAAAGCTTCTTTCCAGTTTTGAACGGAAGATATTTCCTTTTTCACCATAGCCCTCTATGGGCTTCCAAATATCCCTTTGCCAATTCCACAAGAACAGCCTTAGCGAAAGGCTTCTTGAAGGGAAAGATGTAACTCTGTGAGATGAATTAACAGAACACAGAGCAGTTTCTCAGAAAGCTTCTTTCCAGTTTTGAACGGAAGATATTTCCTTTTTCACCATAGCCCTCTATGGGCTTCCAAATATCCCTTTGCCAATTCCACAAGAACAGCCTTAGCGAAAGGCTTCTTGAAGGGAAAGATGTAACTCTGTGAGATGAATTAACAGAACACAGAGCAGTTTCTCAGAAAGCTTCTTTCCAGTTTTGAACGGAAGATATTTCCTTTTTCACCATAGCCCTCTATGGGCTTCCAAATATCCCTTTGCCAATTCCACAAGAACAGCCTTAGCGAAAGGCTTCTTGAAGGGAAAGATGTAACTCTGTGAGATGAATTAACAGAACACAGAGCAGTTTCTCAGAAAGCTTCTTTCCAGTTTTGAACGGAAGATATTTCCTTTTTCACCATAGCCCTCTATGGGCTTCCAAATATCCCTTTGCCAATTCCACAAGAACAGCCTTAGCGAAAGGCTTCTTGAAGGGAAAGATGTAACTCTGTGAGATGAATTAACAGAACACAGAGCAGTTTCTCAGAAAGCTTCTTTCCAGTTTTGAACGGAAGATATTTCCTTTTTCACCATAGCCCTCTATGGGCTTCCAAATATCCCTTTGCCAATTCCACAAGAACAGCCTTAGCGAAAGGCTTCTTGAAGGGAAAGATGTAACTCTGTGAGATGAATTAACAGAACACAGAGCAGTTTCTCAGAAAGCTTCTTTCCAGTTTTGAACGGAAGATATTTCCTTTTTCACCATAGCCCTCTATGGGCTTCCAAATATCCCTTTGCCAATTCCACAAGAACAGCCTTAGCGAAAGGCTTCTTGAAGGGAAAGATGTAACTCTGTGAGATGAATTAACAAACACAGAGCAGTTTCTCAGAAAGCTTCTTTCCAGTTTTGAACGGAAGATATTTCCTTTTTCACCATAGCCCTCTATGGGCTTCCAAATATCCCTTTGCCAATTCCACAAGAACAGCCTTAGCGAAAGGCTTCTTGAAGGGAAAGATGTAACTCTGTGAGATGAATTAACAGAACACAGAGCAGTTTCTCAGAAAGCTTCTTTCCAGTTTTGAACGGAAGATATTTCCTTTTTCACCATAGCCCTCTAAGGGCTTCCAAATATCCCTTTGCCAATTCCACAAGAACAGCCTTAGCGAAAGGCTTCTTGAAGGGAAAGATGTAACTCTGTGAGATGAATTAACAGAACACAGAGCAGTTTCTCGAAAGCTTCTTTCCAGTTTTGAACGGAGGATATTTCCTTTTTCACCATAGCCCTCTATGGGCTTCCAAATATCCCTTTGCCAATTCCACAAGAACAGCCTTAGCGAAAGGCTTCTTGAAGGGAAAGATGTAACTCTGTGAGATGAATTAACAGAACACAGAGCAGTTTCTCAGAAAGCTTCTTTCCAGTTTTGAACGGAAGATATTTCCTTTTTCACCATAGCCCTCTATGGGCTTCCAAATATCCCTTTGCCAATTCCACAAGAACAGCCTTAGCGAAAGGCTTCTTGAAGGGAAAGATGTAACTCTGTGAGATGAATTAACAGAACACAGAGCAGTTTCTCAGAAAGCTTCTTTCCAGTTTTGAACGGAAGATATTTCCTTTTTCACCATAGCCCTCTATGGGCTTCCAAATATCCCTTTGCCAATTCCACAAGAACAGCCTTAGCGAAAGGCTTCTTGAAGGGAAAGATGTAACTCTGTGAGATGAATTAACAGAACACAGAGCAGTTTCTCAGAAAGCTTCTTTCCAGTTTTGAACGGAAGATATTTCCTTTTTCACCATAGCCCTCTATGGGCTTCCAAATATCCCTTTGCCAATTCCACAAGAACAGCCTTAGCGAAAGGCTTCTTGAAGGGAAAGATGTAACTCTGTGAGATGAATTAACAGAACACAGAGCAGTTTCTCAGAAAGCTTCTTTCCAGTTTTGAACGGAAGATATTTCCTTTTTCACCATAGCCCTCTATGGGCTTCCAAATATCCCTTTGCCAATTCCACAAGAACAGCCTTAGCGAAAGGCTTCTTGAAGGGAAAGATGTAACTCTGTGAGATGAATTAACAGAACACAGAGCAGTTTCTCTGAAAGCTTCTTTCCAGTTTTGAACGGAAGATATTTCCTTTTTCACCATAGCCCTCTATGGGCTTCCAAATATCCCTTTGCCAATTCCACAAGAACAGCCTTAGCGAAAGGCTTCTTGAAGGGAAAGATGTAACTCTGTGAGATGAATTAACAGAACACAGAGCAGTTTCTCAGAAAGCTTCTTTCCAGTTTTGAACGGAAGATATTTCCTTTTTCACCATAGCCCTCTATGGGCTTCCAAATATCCCTTTGCCAATTCCACAAGAACAGCCTTAGCGAAAGGCTTCTTGAAGGGAAAGATGTAACTCTGTGAGATGAATTAACAGAACACAGAGCAGTTTCTCAGAAAGCTTCTTTCCAGTTTTGAACGGAAGATATTTCCTTTTTCACCATAGCCCTCTATGGGCTTCCAAATATCCCTTTGCCAATTCCGCAAGAACAGCCTTAGTGAAAGGCTTCTTGAAGGGAAAGATGTAACTCTGTGAGATGAATTAACAGAACACTGAGCAGTTTCTCAGAAAGCTTCTTTCCAGTTTTGAACGGAAGATATTTCCTTTTTCACCATAGCCCTCTATGGGCTTCCAAATATCCCTTTGCCAATTCCACAAGAACAGCCTTAGCGAAAGGCTTCTTGAAGGGAAAGATGTAACTCTGTGAGATGAATTAACAGAACACAGAGCAGTTTCTCAGAAAGCTTCTTTCCAGTTTTGAACGGAAGATATTTCCTTTGTCACCATAGCCCTCTATGGGCTTCCAAATATCCCTTTGCCAATTCCACAAGAACAGCCTTAGCGAAAGGCTTCTTGAAGGGAAAGATGTAACTCTGTGAGATGAATTAACAGAACACAGAGCAGTTTCTCAGAAAGCTTCTTTCCAGTTTTGAACGGAAGATATTTCCTTTTTCACCATAGCCCTCTATGGGCTTCCAAATATCCCTTTGCCAATTCCACAAGAACAGCCTTAGCGAAAGGCTTCTTGAAGGGAAAGATGTAACTCTGTGAGATGAATTAACAGAACACAGAGCAGTTTCTCAGAAAGCTTCTTTCCAGTTTTGAACGGAAGATATTTCCTTTTTCACCATAGCCCTCTATGGGCTTCCAAATATCCCTTTGCCAATTCCACAAGAACAGCCTTAGCGAAAGGCTTCTTGAAGGGAAAGATGTCAGTCTGTGAGATGAATTAACAGAACACAGAGCAGTTTCTCAGAAAGCTTCTTTCCAGTTTTGAACGGAAGATATTTCCTTTTTCACCATAGCCCTCTATGGGCTTCCAAATATCCCTTTGCCAATTCCACAAGAACAGCCTTAGCGAAAGGCTTCTTGAAGGGAAAGATGTAACTCTGTGAGATGAATTAACAGAACACAGAGCAGTTTCTCAGAAAGCTTCTTTCCAGTTTTGAACGGAAGATATTTCCTTTTTCACCATAGCCCTCTATGGGCTTCCAAATATCCCTTTGCCAATTCCACAAGAACAGCTTTAGCGAAAGGCTTCTTGAAGGGAAAGATGTAACTCTGTGAGATGAATTAACAGAACACAGAGCAGTTTCTCAGAAAGCTTCTTTCCAGTTTTGAACGGAAGATATTTCCTTTTTCACCATAGCCCTCTATGGGCTTCCAAATATCCCTTTGCCAATTCCACAAGAACAGCCTTAGCGAAAGGCTTCTTGAAGGGAAAGATGTAACTCTGTGAGATGAATTAACAGAACACAGAGCAGTTTCTCGAAAGCTTCTTTCCAGTTTTGAACGGAAGATATTTCCTTTTTCACCATAGCCCTCTATGGGCTTCCAAATATCCCTTTGCCAATTCCACAAGAACAGCCTTAGCGAAAGGCTTCTTGAAGGGAAAGATGTAACTCTGTGAGATGAATTAACAGAACACAGAGCAGTTTCTCAGAAAGCTTCTTTCCAGTTTTGAACGGAAGATATTTCCTTTTTCACCATAGCCCTCTATGGGCTTCCAAATATCCCTTTGCCAATTCCACAAGAACAGCGTTAGCGAAAGGCTTCTTGAAGGGAAAGATGTAACTCTGTGAGATGAATTAACAGAACACAGAGCAGTTTCTCAGAAAGCTTCTTTCCAGTTTT
>NW_027326975.1:0-24815 GCF_047675955.1 Chlorocebus sabaeus | reverse complement strand
TAAATGGCATATAGCAACATTGTTTCATTTAAAGATGCAGTTTTCAAGAACCTATTTTGAACACTAAATGAGGACTTAGATATATCTGGGTTTGTGTGATTTGGATTTTTCTGGTAAAATTGTATAACTATATATTTAATTTGTACAATGTAATGATTTGATATGCATATACATTTTGAAACAAAATATTGTCAAGTTGATGAACACATCTGTTACCTCACATAGATAACCATTTTTTTGGTCATAAGAATACTTAAGGTCTACTGTTGTAGCAAATTATAAGCATACATTACAGTATTACTATAAAGACAATGGTGTTTTGCTAATCTAATGCTAATGTGCATTAGCTTTCTCAGACTTACTCAACTTATAACTAAAAATTTGTACTCTTTTTTTTTTTTTTTTTTTTGAGACAGAGGGAGTGCAGTGGCCGGATCTCAGCTCACTGCAAGCTCTGCCTCCCGGGTTCACACCATTCCCCTGCCTCAGCCTCCGGAGTAGCTGGGACTACAGGCGCCCGCCACCTCGCCCGGCTAGTTTTTTGTATTTTTTAGTAGAGACGGGGTTTCACTGTGTTAGCCAGGATGGTCTCGATCTCCTGACCTCGTGATCCGCCCGTCTCGGCCTCCCAAAGTGCTGGGATTACAGGCTTGAGCCACCGTGCCCGGCAAAAATTTGTACTCTTTAAACAGCATCTCCTCATATTCCCACCCTCAGGCACTAACAACCACCATTCTATTCTCTGTTCCTATGAGTTTACATGTTTAGATTCCCCCCCATCTAACTGAGAACATGCAGTTTCTTTGTGTTTGGCTTATTTCACTTAGCGTAATGTCTTCAAGGTCTATCAATGTTGTAAATGGCTAGATTTCGTTCTCTTTTATGGCTGAATAGTGTTCTACTGTGTGTGTATATATAAATGTTTTTGACTATTTTAAACAAAACTAAAATGAACATGGGGCTGAAGATACTTCTTTGAGGTACCAATTTTATTTCATTTGGTAGTATACCCAGAGGTGGTATTCATACTTCCATTTTTATTTTTTACTGATATTTATGATGACTTTATCAATTTATATCTCACTAATGGCATACAGGATTTCCCTTGTATGTATGTCTTCTTTGTGGGAAAAACAAAACAACTAACCTTTTGCCTATTTTTGAATAGGTTATCATCATTTTTGTTTTGCTTTGAATTGCAGAAGTTTCTTACACATTTTGGGTATTAACTATCAGATATATGGCTTGCAAATGTTTTTCTATTTTGTAGGATTTTTTTAAAAGTCATTTTTTTCCTTTACTGTACAGAAGCTGTTCACTTTGATGCAGTCCCACTCTTTTGTATTTTCTTCTGTTGCTGTGCTTTTGATGACATACCAAATTGCCAAGACCAGTATCAACAAGGTTTTTCCATATGTTTTATTCAGGAGTTTTACGTTTTTTTGTTTTTTGTTTTTTTTTTAATGAGGCAGAGTCTCGCTCTGTCGCCCAGGCTGGAGTGCAGTGGCGCGATCTCGGCTCACTGCAAGCTCCGCCTCCCTGGGTTCACGCCATTCTCCTGCCTCAGCCTCCCGAGTAGCTGGCACTACAGGCGCCCGCCATCATGCCCGGCTAATTTTTTTTGTATTTTTAGTAGAGACGGGGGTTTCACCATGTTAGCCAGGATGGTCTCGATCTCCTGACCTCATGATCCGCCCGCCTCGGCTTCCCAAAGTGCTGGGATTACAGGCGTGAGCCACTGCGCCCGGCCAGTTTTACGCTTTCATGTCTTGCATTTAAGTCTTTTATTGAGTTAATTTTGGGGTGTGGCATAAGAAAATTTTATTTATGGTATAATCTAATTTTATTCTTTTGCTTGTGGATATCCAATTTTTTTGGTACCATGTATTGACAAGACTATACTTTCTGCATTGTATATTTTTGGTGGCCTTGTCAAAGTTTAGTTGACCTTGTATGCATGGATGTGTTTCTGGGCTCCCTGTTGTGTTGCATTGGTGTTTGTATCTGTTTTTATGCACATACCATACTCTTTTGATTACTGTGACCTTTAAGTAAAGTTTGAAATTAGAAAGTATCATGCCCCCAGCTTTGTTCTTTCTCAAGATTGCTCAGGGTATTTTAAGTTATTTAAGATTACACTTACATTTTACAATTGTGTTTTATATTACTGTGAAAAATGCCACTAAAATTTTGACAGGGATCACATTGAATCTACAGGTCACTTCCTTGACAATATTAGTTATCCTAATGGAATATATTTTCATTTCATTTATTTGTACCTACTTCAATTTCTGTCGTCAATAACTTAACTGTATTAGTGTATACGTTTTTATCTCATCCTTTACTTTTTAAATTTATTTTATGTATTTACTTATTTTTTGAGATGGATTCTCGCTGTGTCACCCAGGCTGGAGTGCAGTGGCGTTAGCTCGCTGCAACCCCTGCCTCTCAGGTTCAAGGGATTCTCCTGCCTCAGCCTCCCGAGTAGCTGGGATTACAGGCACGCGCCATCACGCCTGGCTAATTTTTTTGTATTTTTAGTGGAGATGGGGTTTTGCCGTGCTGGCCAGGCTGGTCTAGAACTCCTGGTCTCAAGTGTTCTCCCCACCTTGGCATCCCAATGTGCTGGGATTACAGGTGTGAGGCACTGTGCTCTGGCCCTTTACATTTATTTTGATTAAGTTCCTTATTTTTATACTATTGCAATTAGAAACTTTTTCTTTTTTTTTGGAAAGTTTGTTGTTACTATATGGAAATGCAACAGATATTTGTTTGTAGGGTCAGGTGCAGTGCTTCATTTCTGTAATCCCTGCACACTTTCAGAGGTTAGAGGCCAAGGAAGGTGGATCACTTGAGCACAGGAGTTTGAGATAAGCCCGGGCAACAGAGTGAGACCCTATCTCAAACAAACAAACAAAAAACCCCACAAGTATTTTTATGTTGATTATGTATCCTGATACCTTAATGAATGCATTTATTAGTTCAGTTTTTGTTGTTTTACTCTAGGGTTTTGTATATATGCATGATCATATTATCTACAAACAGTAACATTTTTACTTTTATTCCAAGCTGGAAAGCTTTGTTACTTTCCTTGTCTAATTGTTCTGATACAAAACTTTCGGTAATATGTTAAGGTACAAGCTGTGGCCCTGGAGGCATGCTTGCAGATCTTGGTCTCAGCTTTGGTCCCTGAAACAGCCCCATGTCTGTACATTTGAAGAATCTAACAACTCTTACAGTTTCTATAAACTGTCTTTGGCAAGTAAAGATCTCCTTTTATTGGGTCCCCAGGCTGATGAGATTATCTCTGAGGTTGCTAAGAAGAAAGGTCGTAGCTGGGTCACGAGGGTGCTGCTGAGTCTGTTGTTTGAATGGCATATAGCAGCATTGTTTCATTTAAAGATGCAGTTTTCAAGAACCTATTTTGAACATTAAGTGATACAAAACAAAACATCCGTTTTGAGTGATATGGGGTCTGCCTTTGATGGTTGTATTACCAGAGATTTGGACAGTCATGGATTCTTTCTGGACCATGGAAAGATTAAATATCCTTGAGGACATTAATCTATATGGCAGGCAGTAGGGTAGGGTTTTGAAGTTTGTCTGCATATGATGGGCGAAATGCCATGTGTATGAATGGGATTGGCTTCTACTAACTACCTGGGAAAAGTTTTCACAAGTCTCTGTGTGGGTCTGGGTGTGTACAACTGGCCATGGACTGTGGCTGTGAGCACTAGAACTGAGTCACAGGGCTGCTTCAGGGACCACAGCTGAGGCCAAGACCTGCAGGCCTGCCTCCAGGGCCATGACTGGGTGTGTTTCCCTGCAGGTCTCTTGACAGGAAGGACCACTTTTGGATTATAACTGAAGGAGTTTGAAAGAGGTTGCAGAACTGCTTCATAATCTTCAGTAAGACCAAGCTTGGTGCCCCATTCCCTTGTCTGTAGCCATGTCTGTGGACCCTTGAGTTGGCCACCTGGGTGAGGGCCTGCTTTTCCCAAATAACCCTTTTTGATCTTTGGCACCACTGAGGTTTCACAACCCTAACCATAGGCAAGCACCTTTCTACTTCCGTTTTCCAGGAGTTTACTATTTAAAATATCTTGTATATGTGGAATCATACACTGTTACTCTGTTGGTGTCTTATTTCACTTAAAATAATGGCTTTAAGATTTATCCTTATTGTAGCAACTGATGAGATATTTTCATTTGAGGCTAAAGAATATTTCATTGTATGTATAAGCCACATCTTTTTAAATCATTCATCTATTGAAGGTGTTTGAGTTTTTTCACTTTTTGGCTTTTGTAAATTATATGGTTTGGATCTGTGTCCCCATTCAAATCTCATGTCAAATTGTATTCCCTAGTGTTGGAGGTGGGCCTGGTGGGAGGTGATTGGATCATAGGGTTGGCTTCTCGTGAATAGTTTAGCACCAGCCCCTTTGGTACTGTCTTTGCCATAGTGAGTGACTTCTCCTGAGATCTCATTTTTCAAAAGCATGTGGCACCTTCCCTCTTGTGCTCTCTTGCTCCTGCTCCCACCATGTGAGATGACTCACTGGCCCTTTCTGCCATGACTGGAAGCTTTTCAAGGCCTCCCCTAAAGCAGAAGCTGCTATGCTTGCTGTACAGCCTGCAGAACCATAAGCCAATTAAACCTCTTTTTAAAAATAAATTACTAAGTCTCAGGAATTTTTTTATAGCAGTGCAAGAATGAAACAGTGAATATTACTGCAGTAGACATGGATGTGCAAATACTTCTTTCAGGTATACGTTGCACACTTTAAGTAGATGCTCAGAAGTGGAATTACTGGGTCATACAATAACTTGATTTTTAATTTTTGGGGGAACCTCTACACATTTTTCATGTGGCTGCATCATGTTTTTTCCACCAACAGTGTACAAGGATTTCAATTTCTCTACATTGTTAACAATATATATTATTTTTTGTTTGCTTGATATTGGCCATCCTAATTAATGCACAGTAATACCTCATTGTGGTTTTTCTTTACATTTTTCTAAAGATTAGAACTTTTTTTCAATAATTGTTTGTGTATTTCCTCTTTGGAGAAACATTTTCATCTCCTGTCTATTAGTCATGTAACTTTTTGTTTTTTGTTTTTTGGAGTTGTTCTGGATGTTATCTTCTGTCAAATATATGTATATATTTTGGCTTTTCTGCTGCTTAGGTGGGACTCTTACTGCATATTTGATGTGGAGAGATTAACGTAGTCCCACTTTTCTGTGCTTTTAAATTTTTTGCTCATGTATTTGATATTACATGCAACAAAACATTGCTGAGATCAATGTCATAATCTTTCTTCCTATATTTAACTCATTCAAGACAGTTTTTGTATATGGTTCAGGGGAAGGATCCAACCTCAGTATTTTCATATGGATATAGAGTTTTCCAACATGATTTATTGAAGAGACTGTCTTTTTCTTATTGTGTGGTTATTGCAACCTTGTTGAAGATCATTTGAACAGGTACACAGTGATTTGTTTTTGAGTTCTGGGCTCTGTTCCATCATCTATTTGTCTTCTTGCAAGTACCACACTATTTTTATTTATTTAGTTTTGTTATCTGTTCTAAAAACAGGAAACATCGTGCCTGTAACTTTGTTCTTGTTTTCTAAGAATGTTTGGGCTATCAGTGGTCCTTTGAAATTCCATGTAAAAGTAAGAATTGTAAAAAATACTTTTTCACAAAGTATCATTTTTATTTTCATTAGGATTACATTGAATTTTAATATCACTGTGTAGTATGGTCATTTAACAATATTAAATCAACTGACACAAATAAAAATATGTTCAAGAGTGTGTTGAGTTTCACATATTTTTGAATTTGGCAATTTTACTTCTGCTTTTGATTTCTAGTTTTATTACAGGTGGTATGAAAGGATGTGTTGTATAATTCAGTGTTGTATAATGAGAACTAGGCTCAATACTTTGATGACCAAACAATCTATCTGTACAACAAACCTCCATGACAGAAGTTTACCTGTATAAGAAACCTGCACATCATATACTCTGATCTTAAAATAAAGTTAAAAAAAAAAAAAGTTGTTTTGCATTCTAACAGATTGTCCATGAAACAACAGCTACTCATTTTCTTCTCCACTTAACCCTGACACACTTTAGTCTTCTTTCTGTTTCTATGAGTTTAACTACTTTAGGTATCTTACATAAGTGGAATTATATTGTTACTCTCCTTTTGTGCCTGGGCTTCTTCCACATAAATAAAGCCTTAAAAATGTATCCTTATTATGGATTTAGCAAAATTTTCTACTTTAAAGAAGCTGAATAATATTTAATTATTTATATATTTGAAATTGTCTTTATTCATTTATTTAAGAAAAGTTGGTTCTTTTCACTTACTGGCTTTTGTAGATAATGCTACTGTGAATATGGATGTGTAAATTGCTGTTCATTTGATAATATGTGCAAGGGATTATTTGTGTGCTCTGTTCTGTTTCACTGGTATTTTATAAAGTATTTCAATTACTATTACTTTATAATAGGTTTTTGAAATCAGGATGTATGGTGCTTCTGATGTTTCTCTTTTTGACAGTTGTTCAGCACTTCTGGTCTCTTTAGTTCTGATATGATTTTAGGATTGCTTCTTTTTTTTTTTTTTTTTTTTTTTTTTTTTGAGATGGAGTCTCACTCTGTTGCCCAGGCTGGAGTGCAGTGGCGCAATCTCAGCTCATTACAAGCTCTGCCTCCCGGGTTCATGCCATTCTCCTGCCTCAGCCTCCTGAGTAGCTGGGACTACACGTACCCACCACCACACCCTGCTAGTTTTTTGTATTTTTAGTAGAGACGGGGTTTCACAGTGTTAGCCAGGATGGTCTCAATCTCCTGACCTCGTGATCTGCCCGACTCGGCCTCCCAGAGTGCTGAGATTACAGGCGTGAGCCACTGCGCCCAACCAGGATTGCTTCTTATGTTAATGCAAAATATGCATAGCTGTCATCCGAAGTATACCACCATCTCCTTCAGCACTCTACATCAGGGGAAACAAAATTCCTCTTTGGACAGTCCCTCAAAAGACAGGAATGTAGACATACATTCCACATTTCTCTTCCTCTCCTGAGGAAGAAGCATAGAGTTGGGAGTTTCTCCTGGGTTGCACTGTGCTGTATTGGGAGGAGGTCAGGCTGTGCTGGGCATATGTAATAAAATTTTTCTTCTCTTCTACATGTTTTTGGCATTGTGCTCAACTGAAGTAGTACAAATTCTTAACTATGTTCAGGAATTCTCACAAAGGCAATGTGGTCAGCATGGTGTTAAGTTCATATATCTGTGAAGAAATGAGGACCAGTGGTGTTTGTTCTTACGCTTTTCATTTTAAATTTATATTTTACTTATTATAATTTTTGTGAGTACATAGTACCTATATGTATCTATGGGTTACGTAAGTTATTTTGATGAAGGCATGAAATGCATAAAAATCATATCAGCATAAATGGTTATTCATTGCCTCAAGTATTCTTTGTTTTACGAACAATATAACAACATTCTTTTAGTTACTTAAAAATGTACAATATAATTGCTTTTGACTATAGTCCCTCTGTTGTACTAGCAACTATTAAATCTTACCCTTTCTAATTATTTTTGTATCCATTAACCTTCCCCACTTCCCCCAACCCCTCACTATACCTTCCAGCATCTGGTAACAATCCTTCTGCTCTCTATCTCTGTGAATTAAATCAATTTAGTTTTTAGCTCCAGCAAATGTGTGAGAGCATGCAAAGTTTGCCATCATGGGCCTGGCTTATTTCTCTTAACATAATGACTTCTAGTTCTATCCATGTTGTTGCAAATGACAGTATCTTATTCTTTTTTATGATTGAAAAGTACTCCGTTGTGTATTTGTACCACATTTGCTTTATCCATTCATCTGTTGATAGACAGATGAATGGATAAATCTTGGCTAATGTGAACACTGCTGCAGTAAAATGGAGGTGCAAATATCTCTTTGATGTCCTGATTTATTGATTTATGTACATACCTAGGAATGGGATTATTGGATAATATAGTAGCTCTATTTTTCACTTTTTGAGGAACCTCTAAGCTGTCCTGCATAGTGGTTGGACTAATTTACATTCACATCAAGAGAATAGTAGAGTTTTTTTTCTCCACATCCTCACCGGTATTTGTTATTGCCTGACTTTTAGATAAGAGCCATTGTAATTGGGGCGAGATAATATCTCATTGTCATTTTGATTTGCATTTCTCTGATGATAATGATGTTGAGCACCTCGTCATATACCTTTTTGTTATTTGTATGCCCTCTTTTGAGAAATGTCTATAAACATTCTTTGCACATTCATAATCAGATTATTTGATCTTATCCTCTAAAGCTGTTCTGGTTATTGATGAGCAGTTTGCAAATATTTTCTCTCATTTTGTGTGTCCTCTCTTTGTTTATTGTTTCATTTGCTGTTTAGAAGCTCTTTATGGTGATTGTTTTGTTTGCTGTTTAGAAGCTCTTTAACTTGATGTGATTCCGTTTGTTCAGTTTTGCATTGGCTCCCTGTGCTTGTGGGGGTATTATTCAAGACATTTTTGCCCAGTTTAATTTCCTGGAGAGTTTCACCAATGTTTTCTTGTAGTAGTTTCATAGTTTGATGCGGGGGTCTGCCCACAGACCCTGATCCAAACGACAGATGAATAAAGTACACTGATACACAGATACTCTGTTTTGCCAGTCCAGCTGATGTCCGGGCCACTTACAGACTCCCCAGAGAGTTCTGTAAACAGTTTTGACTGTGGCCCTGACCAGCTAGTGAGACTTACGTTTGTTTAATAAAGATTAATTGACAAAGGCTTGAGTCAGCACTACTAGAGAGTAATTGACATTGTGGACTTCCCAAGTAGAAAGCAATTAAGCATAGATAGGAAACTATCTTTTTTTTTTTTTTTTTTTTTTTGAGACAGAGTTTCGCTCTGTCGCCCAGGCTGGAGTGCAGTGGTGCCATCTCAGCTCACTGCAAGCTCCGCCTCCTGGGTTCACGCCATTCTCCTGCCTCAGCCTCCCGAGTAGCTGGGACTACAGGCGCCCAGCACCTCGCCCGGCTAGTTTTTGTATTTTTAGTAGAGACGGGGTTTCACCGTGTTAGCCAGGGTGGTCTCGATCTCCTGACCCCATGATCTGCCCGCCTCGGCCTCCCAAAGTGCTGGGATTACAGGCGTGAGCCACCGCGCCCGGCCGAAAACTATCTTTAATATTTTTCCCACCAGCTTGATTGAATCCCTACAGTTCGAGGTCTTAGATGTAAGTCTCTAATCCATTTTGATTTAATTTTTTATATGGCCAGAGATAGGGGTCTAGTTTCGTTCTTCTGAATATGGATATTGAGTTTTTATAGCAGTTTCCCTGATAAACACCTTTTTTTCTTTTCTTTTTCTTTTCTTTTTTTTTTTTTTTTTTAAAGATAGAGACTTGCTTTGTTGCCCAGGCTGGAGTTCAGTGGCACAGTCTTGGCTCATTGCAACCTCTGCCTTCCAGGTTCAAGCAATTCTCCCACCTCAGCCTCTGGAGTAGCTAGGACTACAGGCTTGTGCCCCCACATCCGACTAATTTTTGTATTTTTAATAGAGACAGGGTTTCATCGTGTTGGCCACTCTGGTCTCAAACTCCTGATCCAGGAGTTTGAGAAAGTGATCCACCTGTCTCAGCCTTTTAGAGTTCTGGGATTAGGCATGAGTCAGCATGCTAAGCCCCCAATAAATATTCTTGACACCTTTATCAAAAATAAGTTTGCTGTAGATGTATGGATTTATATTTATGTTCTGTCTACTGTTTTACTGATCAGCCCCATGCTGTTCTAATTACTGTAGCTCTGTAATATCATTTATAGTTAAATAGTATGATTCCTCCAGTTTCTTTTTTCTTACAGTGACTTTGGCTATTCTGAGTCTTTTGTGGTTCTGTCTACATTGTAGAATTGTTTTTCCTATTTCTGTGAAGAATGTCCTTGATCATTTGATAGGGATTGCATTAAATCTGTAGATTGCTTCAGGTAGTATTGACATTTAGAAAGTATTGATTCTTTTTATTCATGAACATAAAATATCTTTCCTTTTTTTGTCTTTTTAAATTTCTTGCATTAGTATTTCATAGTATTCATTGTAGAGACCTTTCACTTCTTTGCTTAAGTTAATTTCCTAGGTATTTGATTTTAATTTGTAGCTATTGTAAATGGGATTACTCTCTTGATTTCTTTTTCACATCATTCACTGTTGGCATGTGGAAACACTACTAATTTTTAAATCCTGTATTTTGACTAAATTTATTAGTTCTAATAGTGTTCTAGTTAGGTTTTTTTCAAATATAAAACTACATCATCTGCAAACAAAGATGTAATTTGACTTCTTTCTTTCCAATTTGGATGCCCTTTATTTTTTTGTCCTCTTGTCAAATTGCTCTGGCTGGCACTTCCAGTACTATGTTGAATAACAGTGGTGAAAACATGCATCTTTTTTCAGGTGCAGACACCTTATCAGAATGTGCTTGGATTTAGGTTCCCAACTTTAGAAGGTAATTCGTCCTCATCCATCCTATTGTCTTTTCCTGGTCCTAGATTTCAGAACTGTCTGGAAAGACCACAGATGCCTATGGTGGCCATGTATCTTGGAATGTCTAGGGAATAACAGCTACTACATCATCTCCTCATGGTGGACAGCCTGAGGTTTAGGGTGGAGCCTCAGGGGAGCAGCTGAGTGCCCTGATGCTGAGAGCACTCATCTTGTTTACTTTTCATCCAAAAAACCAAATCCTTGTGGCATTGAGATTTTATTTCTCCAAATCCAGTTTCCATGTTTTAGAGACACATTGCTGGTCAGCCAATGGAATGCTGATATTGATGGGAAAGGCAGAAATAATTCCTACCATCTGAATTTTTTCAGAATAGTGAAGGGAGAAAAAATATCCCCAACAACATTGAATGTTCAGTCTAGCAAGGTGATACAAGGACCTGCAAAACGAAAAATGTACTCCAGGCACACAGGCACACAGTGCAGAGGCCCTTGGGAGGGTGGTCATTGAGGATTTCAATGAGCAGGATGGGGGTGAGAGGATCTATATCATAGGATGGCCTAACTTGCCACTTAAGTCAGACATACCATTTCAGCCAGTACTACCACTCCCTGGGTTTGTCATCTTGAAAAGATTATTTACTCATTTCAGCTTTCATTTTTTTTTTAACTGCACACTGCATTCTATTGGTAGAGCTTGAAAAATAGGAAAATACTGTCAAAGAGGCATAAAAATACGAATTTTTTAAAAAATAGTGATATATTTTATTTGTCAAAAATTCTTACTTTAATTTTTTTTCCCTGACCATGGATAGTAAGTTTCTGTTTGGGAGTTATATTTCACACAGAATCTCAGGGCTTAGTTATAAAAATATTACTGGGTGAAAAGAAGTAGGAAAAATTTCTTTTATGGCTGCAGAAAAGTGAATACATTTCCACAAGAAATTGTGGTAGATAAATTGGTGATTTATAGAGATTTGCCAAAACATCAGTTTCTTTTTTCTGCATGGTGGAGAATTTGTGACAGTGGATAAGTCTACTCTGTATCCTGTTACCTGCATGTTTGAGTTTAATGTTAAATTCTATGGACTAGGACTTGACATTCCTGGAAGTGCTCAAAAATGATTGCTTAATTATTTGTTACTATGGAAATAATACCTAAATGACATGTTTGCTGTCTGAAATTGATATTTTTCCTTTTCTTGTTGAAGTATGAAATGTAAGTGCCTTCCAATTTCCATTTCTCCTGTAAACATCAGCACTGAGTTTGAGGAATTCTGCTGGATTCTTCAAACAGTGAGTTCCTTTTGTAGAAAACTAAGGTAATAACCTTGACTGGGAATCAGACCTAAGCCCGTTAACTGCAGGGTAAGGCCAATCTTGACACTGTCAAAGGAGGTAATCAATAGCCCAGTTGTTACTTAGTGGGGAACCTTTCCTGCAGGTGTCCCAGCCTGGCTCAAATTAGACATGGAAGGAGCCTTTATACTGAGAAGCTGCAGAACCCTGGAAAGCTAAGAATCCATAGGTAGATTCAGTGAGAGTTGGGATAGGAGGTTGTTTGTGATGCCCTCTGAGAGGGTATAATTGTTATTATCATGGGGCTATTCCTAGATACTGTCAAATAAATTTCAATGAGGTAAGAAGTGACTTTATTCTAAGGAATATTGCATTGGGGAAAGCACCAAGCATAAGATGTGCAAGCATCTCCAAAATGAGGCAGAAAAGGGCTATTTGTCATGTGGAGGAGCAAACAAGATTAGAAAGAAGGTGTGAGGGAGAGGGCAGAATGGAGAATGGCAAAATCAGATTCAGGATCAGAGAATGTTTCACCCTGACATCAACCTGTTCTTGGGAGGGACATGAAGAGGGGTCGTATGCTATCTCAGACTGAAGGTGGAGCAGAGTCCAGGGGCCTGGGTAAAGGAGAGAAACTTAAGTTAAGTTTGGTTAACCAGTATTCTGTTGTGAACACTGGAGACAAAATTATTTGTTTATGAGGGAAAAATGAGAATTTAGAGTCTGTGAATTTGAGATACCTAAAGAGGGAGCATCATCAAAGTTAATGAAAAGGTTATTTGTTAGCTGTAAGCTTTTTTTATAGGGCACAAAGGATTGGAGAGACCATAGTCAAAACTCCTAAGATTCACTAACCCACCTCCTCTTTTCCCTCACTTTGTTTTGTCCTATATATTTTTTCTCTTTCTTTTACTGAATTGTACCCAGCATTAATAATCTGGTAAAAATAGGTAAAGTGTTTTTGTTAAGTTCTGTGAGTGGTTTTATCAAATCCTTTAATTGAGGGGAGGGAGTTATGGAAGCCCAGGATTTATAGGCAGTTGCTCTGAAGTATAGATGGGTCTCTGGGGCTTGTGACTGGCATGTGGAGTGGAAGCAGTATTGTGGGACTGAGCTGTGAGCCGGTGGGGTCTATACTGACCCTGGTGTTGTCAGAATTGAGTTGTTGGACACCCATTTGGTGATGGAAGATTGGTTGGTGTTCAGCAAACTCCATATATTTGGTGTTAGAATAAAGATATCAGATCGGGTGCTGTGATTCACACCTGTAGTCCTAACACTTTGGGAGGCCACAGAGGGCAGATCGCTTGAGCTCAGGGGTTCAACACCAGCCTGGGCAATATGGTGAAATCTTATGTCTACCAAAAATTTTTTTAAAAATTAGCTTGGCAAGGTGGTGCACACCTGTAGTCCCAGCTGGGGCTGAGGCAGGAGGATCACTTGAAGACTGGAATGTTGAGGCTCGCCAGATTTATGATGTATCCTGGAGAATGTTTGAGAAGAATATAAGTATACTGTTGGGTGAAAGGTTATCTATGTATGTCTTTTAGGTGTAGTTCTTTAGTACTACGCAAGTACATTATTTTCTTTCTGTCTGAATGATGTGTTGTATTAAGTAGGGCAATAAAGTCCCCTAGTATTATCATATTTGTCTGTTTTTCTACATCTGTTAATATATGTTCATATTTTTGAAACAGGTCTCAGTTAATTTAGAAAGTTTATTTTGCCAAGGTCAAGGACACGCACACCTGTGACAGGAAGTCCTGGAGACATGTGCCCCAGGTGGCCGGGGAACAACTTAATTTTATACATTTTAAGGAGACATAAGACAGCAGACAATACATGTAAGAAGTACATTGATTCAGTCTGGAAAGGTGGGACAACTTGAAGCAAAGGTGGGAAGACTCAAAGTGAGGAGGGGGCTTCCAGGTCGTAGGTAGATAAGAGACAAATGATTGTATTCTTTTGAGTTTCTGATTAGCCTCTCCAAAGGAGGCAGTCAGATACACATCTGTGTCAGTGGCAGAGAGGTGAGTGAATAGAATGGGAGGTAGGTTGGAACTAAGCAGTTCCTAGCTTGACTTTTCCCTTTAGCTTAGTGATTTGGAGGCCCCAAAATTTATTTTCCTTTTACAATATATTTATGTGCTCCTATATTGGATATGTATTTATTTTTAATTGTTATATTATTTTGACAAATTAGCCTTTTATTACCATATAGTAAAGTTCTTTTTGTAGTGACAGATTTTTTTTTTCCTAAAAATCTCTTTTGTCTGAGAGTCTGAAAGATACACTCTTTTAGTTATTATTAACATGGAATATTCTTTTTCATCCTTGAACCATTAACATATGTGTGTCTTTAAGTCTCTTGTGTGCAGCATATTGTTGATTTTATTAATCTATTCAGACATTTTGTGAATGCTTTATTTTTTGCTTCAATAACAATATCCTAGAGTTGGTAATTTATAAAGAATAAAAGTTTGCTTAGCACACAATCCTGGATGCCAAGAAGTCCAAGAGCATGCCATTCCCATCTGATAAGAATCATACTTCCACATCACAACATGACTAAAGGCTTGAGGATGACAGAATGTGTGTGCACCAGAGCTCACTTTGATAATAGACCCACTCTCATGGTGACTAACCCACTGTGGAAATACTGATACCAATCCTTTCATGAGAGTAGAGCACTCATGACCTAATAACTTCTTAAGGGCCTCATTCCCACAATGGCAGTTAAATTTTAACATGAATTTTGGAGAGGACTCTCAAACCATAGCAATGTGTTTTCGTTGGATAATTAAATCTTTATATATTTAAAAGAATTACTGATTGGTAAGAACTTATTACTGCCATTTTGTTCATTGTTTTCTGACCATTTAGTAGTTTCTGTTTTGTAGTTCTTACATGCTGTCTTCCCCTATATTTTCTTGAGTTTTGTTTTGTTTTCATTGTTGGATGCTTTCATTCTTTTTCTTTTGTACGTATCTACTACAGTGTTGTTTTTTGTTTTTTAATTTCCAAGAGACTTACATAAAACATCTCATAGTTATAAAGTCTAGTTTAAGATAACAATTTAACTTTCTGTTTTATACAGATAGGGTCTTGCTTTATCCCGGGCTGTAGTGCAATGGTGCATTCACAGCTCAGTGCAGCCTTTACCTCCCCAGGCTCAAGCAATTCTCCCATCACAGCCTCCTGAGTAGCTAGGATTACAAGTACATGCCCCCATGTCCGGCTAATTTTGTCAGTATTTTTTGTAGAGACAGGGTTTTGCCATGTTGCTTAGGCTGGTCTTGAACTTCTAGGCTCAAACGATTCACCTACTTTGGCCTCCCAAAGTGCTGGGATTACCAGCATGAGCCATCAGACCCAGCCACTTGTTTTAAGTAAATAACTTTCTGAAATCTGTATTTTATTTTATGTATTTATTTTAGAGACAGGGTCCTGCTATATCGAGCCAGGCTGGTTTTGACCTCCTGGCCACAAGCAAGAGTTAACTTCTGTATGTAGAAAAACCAAACAGTTGTACTCCTTACAACACATTATTTATGTCATACAATTTTTTATATTGTATACCCACTAACAAATTATCAAGGTTATGTATTTTAATACTTTTTTTGTAACTTAGTACCAGAGTTAAAAGTGACTTATGTACCATAATTACAGTTCTATAACCATCTACATTTGACTATATGTATATATATTTTCCAGTAAGATTTATACTTTTATATGTTTTCTTGTTGTAAATTAGGAGTCCATTACAACTTGAAAAATTCTTATTAGGGTTTCCTGTAAGGTCAAATGATTACACATTTCCTCAACTTATTTGTTTAATCTGAGAATATCTTGATTGCTATTTCATTTCTAAAGAACAGTTTTGTCAGGTATAGTCTTCTTCGTTGTCAAAGATTTTTCTTTTTCTCTCTCCATCTTCACTTTAAATATATGATCTCACACCTGTCTGGCTTGCATGGTTTCTGCTGAACCATCTGCTGATAACCTTATAGGGTTCCCTTGTATGAGAAAAATTTCTTTTCTTTTAGGAATTTCTCTTTGTCTTTGAATTTTGGCAGTTTAATTATGTGTTCTCGGCAGTTTTTATTAGTTCCTTTTGCTATAGACATTTTAAGCTTCATAAAACTGAATGTATTCCTTCTAAGATTGGAAAAATTTAAGACATATATTTAAACAAATTTTTAAGATTTTTCTCTCTTTACCCTAAACATGCTAAAATATGTACGTTTTTACAGTTTATTATGCAGTATGTGGCCCAAATGCTTTATTCACTCTTTCATTCTTTTTTTTTAATTAGGAACTTTCAAATGACTTAATTTTAACTTTGCTGATTTTTTTTTCTGTATAACTGTCTGTCTCCCATTAAAAACTTTTTGTTATGTTTTACGTTCTTCAGCTCCAGCATATCCATTTGGTTCTCTTTCCTTGCTATAATTGTAATTTTGTTCATGCATTCTTTCAAAAAAAATTAGTGTTTTTTTCATCTCATTGAGATTCTTTAAGATAATTATTTTGAATTCTTAGCCATTTTTTAGATCTGTGTTTTGTCGTAAGTGGTTACTGGAAAATTTTCAGTTTCTTTTGGTGGTGTTATGTTTACCTGATCCTTTATTATCCATGAAGCCTTGTTTTGAAGTCCTTGCATCTGAAGGAGCAAATATCTCTTTCAGTCATTATAGATTTGTTGGGAGGTAAATACTTCTGTTTGATCTCTGGGCTGATGATATTTCCGCTGAGATTGCAATTAAATCCTTTGGAGCCAGGCACATAACTACTACTGTGTCTGCAGTGAAGTTCATGTTTGGCAGACCTGTTATCAGGCCATCAGATTCTATTTTCTGGGAAGACTAGACTTTCTTCAGGAACTTTATCAATATGACCGGCACTGAGAAAAAAAATCTCCGGTTGTATGTGCAGATGGGGGTGCTGATACAATAAATGTGAGCAGGTGTGGTTCCTGATGTGTGGTTCTTGCTGGATGTTTCAAAATGCTCTAACCTGGTCATTGGACAGGTTCCTAGATGAGTAGTACTGACCCTTGAACACAGCTGAGAAGGTGTGAAACTCATTCTTAGGGCTGCTTCAGGATACATAGCTGGAACCAAAGTCTTGGGGTTTGTTTCTGGGCTCATGGCATTTCTCCCTCTAGATTCCTGAGGGGGCAGTACTTCTCCCAGACTCTAGGTGACAGAGACTGGAGCTGGGTTATAGGGCTGTTTCCCAATTCACAGTGGGAATAAAGTTAACCACCATGCCTACAGTGGCACATACAGGTGTCTTTTTTGGCAGGTCCCAGGTTGGGAAAAACTGCTCCTGGACTTTGGTTGCATGGACTTGGAGCCAGGTTATAGTGCCACATCAGGATCCATCATCAAATAAATACTGGCAAACCTACATCCAAGGGCCCAAATGGAAGTTTCTCTCTGTGGGTCCCTGTGTGTTTGGGATTTCTTCCACACCATGACTGACTTGTGCAAGGGGAGGATTTTAGGCTAATTCAGAGATCACAGACAGAACCAACAGACTTTTCACCTGAGACACAGGACATTATGAATTCTTCTAGGTGTCTTGGCAAATGGTGCTAGTGGCAGAAACAAAACCAAATGTTCTACAGCTAATTCTACAATGAGAATTGGACATATTTTTTATTCTGTAGCTGGGACTATGATGGGCAAGCATACTCATGCCACTCAAGGGCATGCCCTCTCAATACAACCTTCCTCAGTCTTGGATTCTTCTGTTTTTATGATACATCTATATTACATTCAATATTTTATAGGTAAAAATTTTCTATTTTTTTCAACTCCATTTTACTGGGGAATTTTTTTCATGTAGGTTGTCCTCAATTATTTTATTTATTTATTTATTTATTTATTTATTTATTTATTTATTTTTTGAGGCAGAGTCTCCCTCTGTTACCCAGGCTGGAGTGCAGTGGCGCCATCTCACTGCACTCTCTGCCTCCCAAGTTCACGCCATTCTCCTCCTGCCTCAGCCCCCTGAGTAGCTGGGACTACAGGCGATCTCAGATGATCCACTTGCCTCGGCCTCCCAAAGTGCTGGGATTACAGGCATGAGCCACCGCCCCTGGCCAATACTTTCAAGTATACGGTCTAGTGGTGTTAAGTACATTTACTTTATTTTGCAATGGATCTCTATGAATTTTACCTTACAAAAGTAAAATTTAATACCCTATAAACACTAAGCTGCCCTTTTTTTCTCTCTGCAGCTCCTGAAGAACACCATTTTACTTACTCTCTATAATTTTATAATTCTCAGTGTAATTACATAATGTCTGTTTCTGTTTGACTCTCATTTTATTTAAGGTAATGTTCTAAGCTTTTGTTTTGTAAGATGTGTCAGAATATCTTTGTTTTAAAATGAAATAATATTTAACTCTATGTATATGTCACATTTTAAAAATCTGATACTGATCTCTAAAAGGACATTTGTGTTGTTTCTAGGAATTGTCTTTTGTAAATAACAATGAACATGCATGTATAAATATCTATTTAAAGTCCTGCTTTATCATGTGGATAACTAATATTTCTAGTACCATTTATTGAAAAGACTGTCTTTTTCCAGCTGTGTGTTCTGGACATCTTTGTTAAAAATCACTGGGCTGTAGGTTCATGAATTTGTTACTGGGCTCACTGGATACTTTGATCTCTCTGTTTTTATGCCAATATTTTGCTGTCTTGCTTATTATAGCTTTATAGTATATTTTGGAGTCAGTTAGTGCAATATCTCCAGCTTTGGTTTTGTTGTTGTTGTTTGTTTGTTTGTTTGTTTTGCTCAGGATTACTTTGGCTATTTGGGGGTCTTTGGTTGTTCCCTATAAATTTTAAGCTAGTTTTTTTTTTTTCATTTCTTTGAAAAAAGCCATTGGTATTTTGATAGAGATTTTATTGATCCTGTAGGTCACCTTGGGTAGTATAGCCACACTTTTAATATTATTTCAATTCATGAGCAAAGAAATATTTTTTCAAATTTTCATGTCTTTTTCAGTTTCTTACCAATGTTTTCTAATTTTCAGTTTAGAATGTTCACCTTTTTAAGTTTCCTGCTAGACATCTTTATTTTTTAGTGTGGATGATGTGGATACGGAAGCAGCTTTGGGAAAAATTGAACATTTTTTTTTTTTTTTTGAGACAGTTTAACTCTTGTTGCCCAGGCTGGAGTGCAATGGCGTGATCTCAGCTCACTGCAACCACCGTGTCCCAGGTTCAAGCAGTTCTCCTGCCTCAGCCTCCGGAGTAGCTGGGATTACAGGCATACACCACCCAGCTAATTTTGTATTTTTAGTAGAGATGGGGTTTCTCCATGTTTAGGCTGGTCTCGAACTCCTGACCCCAGGTGATCCGCCCGCCTCGGCTCCCCATAGTGCTGGGATTACAGGCGTGAGCCACCGCACCCAGCCTGGACATGTCTTGGTGACTTAAAAAACTCAACAAATTAGATATAGATGGTATATACCCTCAACACAATAAAGGCCGAATGTGACAAGTCAATGGCTCATATCATACTGGACAGGAAAGGGAAAACTTTATTTTTCATTTTGTTATTTTTGTCATGCGCATCTGTGTAAAGAGACCACCAAAGGGCTTTGTGTGAGCAATAAAGATTTTTAATCACCTGGGTGCAGGCGGGCTGAGTCCGAAAAGAGAGTCAGCAAAGGGAGATAGGGGTGGGGCAATTTTACAGGTTTGGGTAGGTAATGGAAAATTACAGTCAAAGGGGTTGTTTTCTGGTGGGTAGGGGCGGGGTCACAAGGTGCTCTGTCGGGGAGCTTCTGAGCCAGGAGAAGGAATTTCTCCAGGTAGTGTCATCACTTAAGGCAGGAACCAGCCATTTTTAATTCTTTTGTGATTTCTTCAGTTGCCTCAGGCCATCTGGATGTATATGTTCAGGCTTGGGCTCAGAGGCCTGACAATTTTACTTTTAAGTTCTGGGATACATGTGCAGAACGTGCAGGTTTGTTACGTAAGTATACATTTGCCATGGTGGTTTGCTGCACCTATCAACCCATCATCTAGGTTTTAAGCCCTGCACTTATTAGGTATTTGTCCTAATGCTCTCCCTCCTGTTGCCCCCCACCCCTCAACAGGCCACTGTGTGTGATGTTCCCTCCCTGTGTCCGTGTGTTCTCATTGTTCAACTCCCACTTATGAATGAGAACATGTGGTGTTTGATTTTCTGTTCCTGTGTTTGTTTGCTGAGAATGATGGTTTCCAGCTTCATGCATGTCCCTGCAAAGGACGTGAACTCATTCTTTTTTATGGCTGCAATAGCAGAAAACTTAGGATGTTTTCATTTTATATTATAATTGCGTATGACAATATTTCACTGTGTACACTAAGTGTGGGACACAAATCAAATATAGGTCAGTGATGTGTCTGTTTCCACTATAAGAGTCTGTTTATCTGTATGTATATTGTTTCTTATTATGAGTTGTATACTTGTTCTGTTTGTATGCAATGGTGATTTTACCCTGCCTAGGTGAGTAGTCATTGAAATTCTTCTACTTTTACCCTCCATTTATTTATAAATCTATGTTTTTCTGTGTGTCAGAGAAACACTTTTGTGATTTGAAGATAATTTCAAAAACCGTCTTATCACTGTATCTGTTTTAGATATTATTTTTGATTGTCAACATGTAAACTTTACAATCTTAAATATTTTTTAATATTCAGCTTAGTCATATTATATTGATATTGTTACTCACTATATCTTTAGCATATGTTTATTTTGCAAAGCTAGCACTTAGTACTCATTAAACAAGTAACTACCTTTTCTGTTTTCTGGCCCTTTACAAAAATAATTCGGTTTTCTGTTTTAGAGTCAAACTGCTTTAGGTGTCTCATGTGAGTTGATTCATACAGTTTCTCTTCATGGCTGACTTCATGTTGCACAATGTCATCAAGATTTATCTTTATTATACTTGTTATTGTAGCAGGACGAGCCACAGGCAAAACCTCTCAGATACGGAGTTGTAGAAGGAAGGGCTTTATTCAGCTGGGAGCATCGGCAAGTTACTGCCTTAAAATCCAAGCTCCCTGAGTGCACAATTTCTGTCACTTTTAAGGGCTCACAACACTAAAGATTTTACATAAAAGGGTCGTGATTGATTTGAGTAAGCAGGGGTTACGTGACAGGGGCTGCATGCACCGGTAGTCAGAGTGAAACCGAACAGGGCAGGGAGTTTCACAATGTTCTTCTATACAATGTCTGAAATCTATGAATAACATTGGTTTCTAAGTTATGAGTTGATTTTTAACTACTGGGTGTAGGCCAGGCAGGCCCAGGCCTGATTTTGGGTCTGGCATCAGGCTGCCTGTCTTTGGTTTTACTTCCTTGTTTTTTCTTAAAACATATACTGAGTATAAAACAATATGAGAGGGTCTCTCTCTTTCCTCATTATGATACTTTTTGCTTTTTTATTTATTTATTTGGTGAGAGAAATTTGCATTGCTTTCATTTATTTGCTTTCAGTAACAATGCTACAATAATTATGAGGGTAGAAATTACTCTTCATGTGACCGTATGTGTGTGAGTGTGTATTTTTGCTGGATTTTTTATTTTATTGATATAGCTGTTCACCTGTATGCCCATACCAGATTTTTTTAGTTCTTTAACTTTGTATATGTTTTGATATCATGAACTGTGGTGCATTTGTTTCTCTTTTTGAAGATTGTGGGGTGCTTCATTGTCCCTTGAAATTCCCTATAATTGGGGGGTTGCTATTTCTGTTTCTGCAAAAATTTAATTAAAAATTTGACAGATTGCATTTAATCTGTAGATTACATCGAACAGTCTAGATATCTCATATTATTTGAAACTTTGAACAATAGCATGCTAAAGTTTATGTTGTTTAATTTCTATAAATGTCCTTTTATGTGTGTGTGTGTGTGTGTGTGTGTGATGGAGTTTCATTCTTGTTGCCCAGGCTGGAGTGCAATGGTGTGATCTCAGTGTGATCTTCAGCTCACCGCAACCTCTGCCTCCCAGGTTCAAGTAATTCTCCTGCCTCAGCCTCCTGAGTAGCTGGGATTACAGGCGTGCACCACCACACCTGGCTAATTTTGTATTCTTAGTAGAGATGGGGTTTCTCCATGTTGGTCTGGCTAGTCTCAAACTCCTGACCTCAAGTGGTCCGCTTGCCTTGGCCTCCCAAAGTGCTTGGATTATAGGCCTGAGTTACCGCGCCCAGCCAGTTTTCTTTTTTTAATTAGTTTCTACTCTCATTCCAGTTTGGTCATTAAAAGTAAGCTATAAAGTTTCTATTTTAAAACATTTGTTAAGACTTTTTGGTAGCCTAACAGGTGGTCTATCAAGGAGAATATTTTATGAGCTATTCAGAAGGGTATGTATTCTGCTTTTGTTTAAGAGTGTTCTCTACAATTCTATTAGACATAATTGTTTTATACTGCTTTGAAGTCTTCTATTTCCTTATGAGTATTCTTTTCTGATTATTCATTTCAGAAGTTGAGGTATTGAAATATCCTGCTATAACTATATTGCTCTCTATGTCTTGCGTTACTTCTGTCAGTATTTGCTCTATGTATTTGGAACCCTAATATAAGACACACACACAAATATATGTATATACACACGTTTTTCAGGGGTTCCTATTAAATGAACATTTCTAATATAATGTTCTTCTTTGTCTCTTATGAGCTTTTAGTTAAAATAAGTTTTATGAAATAGGACAGTTTTTTACTTTAGATGTACTTTGGGTAATATAATTTTGACCTCTTCAATTTGGTTCTTTGCATAAAGTTTTTTCTTTCCTCTTGCCTTTTTCAGTCTCCTTTAATCATTAGATCTCAAGTGACTCTTGTAGAAAAGCAAGTTGTGGCCAGGCACGGTGGCTCACACCTGTAATCCCAGCACATTGGGAGGCCAAGGCAGGTGGATCACAAGGTCAGGAGATCGAGACCATCCTGGCTAACACGGTGAAACCCCGTCTCTACTAAAAATACAAAAACAAAATTAGCTGGGCGTGGTGGCAGGCGCCTGTAGTCCCAGCTACTCGGGAGGTGGAGGCGGGAGAATGGCATAAACCCGGCAGGGGGAGCTTGCAGTGAGCCGAGATCATGCCACTGCACTCCAGCCTGGTTGACAGAGTGAGACTCTGTCTCAAAACAAAAAGAAAGAAAGAAAGAAAGAAAGAAAGAAAGAAAGAAAGAAAGAAAGAAAGAAAGAAAGAAAGAAAGAAAGAAAGAAAGAAAGAAAGAAAGAAAGAAAGAAAGAAAGAAAGAAAGAAAGAAAGAAAGAAAGAAAGAAAGAAAGAAAGAAAGAAAGAAAGAAAGAAAGAAAGAAAGAAAGAAAGAAAGAAAGAGAGAGAGAAAGAAAGTTGTATCTTGTTTATTGATTTCTTAAATAAATTTATTTGGTGCATGTATTTCCAATGGAAAGCTTACTTCATAAATATTTAAATAATTTACTGAAATGGAAAGGCTTATTCGTGTTATTTTATTGTTTTGGTTATTGTATTTTTGTTTCTTATTTTCTTTTTCTGTCTTTGCATCCTTTTGACTTTTGTATTGATAGATTTTTACTTCTTATTTTTTTATGTATCTGTACAGGTACTTTGTGGTATCTTGGAAATTACATAAAATTTCTTAAAGTTAAAATAATACATTTTAAACTGGTAATTTCAGTTGCTTTTGAAAATTTTTCCTCATTACATCTGCCCTCGACTTTGTTACTAATGTCACTAATTATATTTTTATGTTGTATTTTTATTAACAGATTGTGATGAAAAGTTTATGATCATTTTTATGGTCTTTAAAATTTTAGAGAATAATTAAAATGTTTTCTGCACTATCATGATAATGGTACAGAACCTTACATTTGTATATGTTCATGTCTTTCCCAAAAAGTTACTTATTTTCATATGTTTTGTTTTCTTGCATCATGCTATTTTCAGTGGAAGATGCTTTCTTCAGCATTTCTTTTGTAAGGCAGGTGTTGTGCTAATATACTTTTTAACATTTGGTTATCTTGAAAGAGCACTACTTTTTCTGTTATCTTGAAAGAGCACTACTTTTTCTTCATTTTTAGGACAGTTTTGTATGTCATATTATTCCTACTTACAAGCTATCTTTCTTTCAGCATTTTAACTATATCACAATTCCCTCTTGTCTAAAAAAATTTTGTTGACAGATTCGCTGGTTATCTAAGACCACACTTATAAATGACACATCACTTTTGTCTTGCAGCTCCTAAGATTCTCTGTCTTTGACTTCTGAAAACTTTGCTTATATATGTGCCTTTTTATAAATCTGTGTGTATGTATCCTAGTTGAAGTTCATTGAGCTTCTTCATTTTTTACATCCTTCTTTTACTTTTGGAAATTTCTCACTCATTAGTTTTGTATTTTTCACCTCTGTAATTTTTTTTTTTATATTTTAACATTTTCATCGATAATCTCATTTGTCTTATTATATTTTAGTTGTATGTGTTCCCCTTTAGCTCATTGAGGATTATTCAGGTTAAATTTTTTAAATTTCTGCATCTTCGTTGTTTTATGGTGGTTTTCTGAAAAGTTTTAAATTTTTTAATTGGGCCATGTTGCCCTGATATTTTGTATATATTGTAACGTTTGTTATTTGAACATTAACAAAAAGGTATTTGTCACAATCATTTCAGTGTTGCTTTGTCCTGACATGGTCTGAAACCAATTGTCTTTGACAGAGATAATGGGAGCCTCTCATACATGTTCTAAGGATGTATCTTGTCTGGAATTTTGTGTTTGTTTTTCAGTTAAAAGGGATTGTTCATGTTTCTTCTTATGGTCTCTAATCACTCTTCTACCTATTCCCTGTATTTAACACTGCAGCCTGCTCCTGAAACATTTGCATTTGGTCTTAGCTGACCCATAGCACCATTTCTCTCAGCTCTCTGTGTTGTTGGAGACAGAAACCAGATTTTGTAAAGACCCCAAAAAGCCA
>NW_027326974.1:0-24817 GCF_047675955.1 Chlorocebus sabaeus | reverse complement strand
AATTTATTTGGGGGGTATAATAATTGTTTTTGGTTATACTACAGCGATAGCTATTGAGGAGTACCCTGAGACATGGGGTTCAGGGTTTGGGGTTTTAGGGGGTCTTTTGGTGGGTTTAATAATAGAAGTAGGGTTAGTTCTATGGGTTTCAAGTTCTGATGGGGTAGTGGTAGTTAGTTTTAATAGTATGGGGAGTTGGGTGATTTTTGAGGGAGAGGGGTCAGGGTTAGTTCGGGGGGATTCTATTGGTGCTGGTGCTTTGTACGATTATGGGCGTTGGTTAGTAGTGGTTGCTGGTTGGACATTATTTGTGGGTGTATATATTGTAATTGAGATCACTCGGGGTAATAGGTTATATTATTAGAAGTAGGGTTAGGGTGAGGGGGATGAGAAAGGAGAGGGAGTATAGCTTAATTATGCCTTTTTGGGTGGTGACAGTTTTGGAAGCGGTGGTATGTACATGTGCGATCATCTTGGGTATAGATTTTTCTAGTCATATTGAATCTAGTAGAAGAAGGGCTAGGTTTTGGCTTATGAGTAGGTTTTGATATGGGACTATGCGGTGAATTGTAGTGGGAAAATATCCTAGTATGTTGGAGAATTTAAATATTTGTGATGGGTTGTTTATTTTTAGTTTGTTGGTTATAGAGGTCAGGTCTAGGGTTATTAGGAAACCAAGGATAGTTGCATACAGGGCTGAGAGTTTTAAGTAGTGAGGTATTGTTGGTTGGGGAAGCGAAGTGGGGGGGATGTTGTTGGTGATAAGGAATCCAGTAATAATGCTGCCCATTGTGAGGCGTTTAATTGGGTTAAGTAGGGTGGGGTTATTTTCGTTAATGTTTATTAGGGTTGAAAAGCGAGGTGGCCCTGTTATGGTGAGGAGAATGATTCGAGTACTATAGGCGCTTGTTAGAGAGGTGGCGATGAAGGTGATAGATAGGGCTCAGGCGTTGGTATATGACGTGTTTGTGGCTTCGATAATGAGATCTTTGGAGTAGAAGCCTGTGAGGAATGGTATTCCTGTGAGTGCTAGGTTGCCGATGAGTAGGGAAGTTGAGGTGAGGGGTATTGTTTTGAATAGGCCTCCTATTTTTCGGATGTCTTGTTCGTTATTTAGGTTATGAATGATGGATCCGGAGCATATGAAAAGTAGGGCTTTGAAGAAGGCGTGAGTACAGATATGCAGGAATGCTAAATATGGTTGATTGATGCCGATGGTAACTATTATTAGGCCTAGTTGGCTTGAGGTGGAGAAGGCTACGATTTTTTTGATGTCGTTTTGTGTGAGGGCGCAGATGGCTATAAATATGGTGGTGATAGCTCCCAGACATAGTGTGAGGCTTTGAAGTAGTGTGTTGCTTTCTATTAAAGGGTGGAAGCGAATGAGTAAGTACACCCCGGCAACAACCATGGTACTAGAGTGTAGTAGGGCTGAGACTGGAGTTGGGCCTTCTATGGCGGAGGGTAGTCAAGGATGAAGGCCAAGTTGAGCTGATTTTCCTATTGCTGCTAGGAGAAGGCCTATTAGTGGGAGGGAGTTTGGGTTGGGGTTTAGAGTTAGTATTTGTTGTATGTCTCATGAGTTGTAGTGTAGGAGGAAATATGCTATAGCTAGGATGAGGCCAATATCGCCAATGCGATTGTACAGGATTGCTTGGATTGCTGCTGTGTTGGCGTCCGTTCGAGAATATCATCAGCCGATTAATAAGAAAGATATGATTCCTACGCCCTCCCAGCCGATGAAGAGTTGAAAAAGGTTGTTAGCGGTGGTCAAGATTAGTATTGTGATGAGGAAAATAAGGAGATATTTGAAGAATTGGTTGATGTTTGGGTCTGAGCTTATGTATCATAGTGAGAATTCTATAATAGACCAGGTGATGAATAGTGCGATTGGGGTGAATATTACGGAGAAGTAGTCTAGTTTAAAGCTTAGTGTTAGATCTAGTGTTTGAGTTATTATTCAGTGTCAGCTTCAAATGGTTGTTTCTTGGTTTAGGGAGATGTATAGGGTTGTTGGAATAAGGCTGGTAATGAAAGCATATATTATAGTTGTTTTTACATGGTTTGGGTATGATTGTTTTTTGTTGGGGTTGATAAAGGTGGCAATGATTGGGGGGGTTAGGGAGGCGAGGGTTGCTATTATAATGGAGGTGTGCATGGTTATTACTTTTATTTGGAGTTGCACCAATATTTTTGGTTCCTAAAACCAATGGATAGCTGTTATCCTTTAAAAGTTGAGAAAACCATAGTGTTAAGTATGGGGGCATGGGTTAGCAGTCCTTGCGAGTTTTCTCGGTAAATAAGAAGTGGTGAGCTTCTATGGTCAGATTCACAGTCTAGTGTTTTGGTTAAACTATATTTACAGGAGGTAAACCCTAGAATGATGTTGGGGTTAAGGGATAGAAGGATAATTGGGGTGAGGTGTATGAATATTAGTGTATTTTCTCGTGTGAAAGGGGGTTTTATGTTGATTATGTGGTGTGTGAGTTTTCCTCGTTGTATTGTAATGAATATGTGGAGAGAGTAGAGGGCTGTGATTAGTATGTTAAGTCCTGTTAGTATAATAGTGATGTGGGATCAAGAGAATGAGGCTGTAATCACGAAGAGTTCTCCGATTAGATTAATGGTGGGGGGTAAGGCTAGGTTGGTGAGGTTTGCTGTGAACCATCAGAAGGTTATTAGTGGAAGTAGTGTTTGAAGTCCTCGGGAGAGTATCATAATGCGGCTGTGAGTGCGTTCATAGTTTGAATTAGCTAGGCAGAATAATATAGAGGAAGTAAGTCCGTGGGCAATTATGAGGGTGATTGCGCCGGAAAAGCTTCAGGGGGTTTGAATGAGAGAGGCTATGATTACTAGGGATATATGGCTTACAGAAGAGTATGCGATGAGTGATTTTAGGTCTGTTTGTCGTAGACAGATTGAGCTTGTTATAATTATGCCTCATAGGGCTAGCATGAGGAAGGGGTAGGCTATGTACTCTGTTAGAGGGTTGAGAATAGAGGTGAGTCGTATTATGCCATAGCCGCCTAGTTTTAGGAGTACTGCGGCGAGGACTATTGAGCCTGCGATAGGAGCTTCAACATGGGCTTTGGGGAGTCACAGGTGTAAGCCATATAAGGGTATTTTTGTTATGAAAGCCATTATGCATGCCAGTCAGATGAGGTTGTGTGATCAAGTGGTTGTTAGTTTTTGGTCTGTGAGTGTTAGTAGTATGATATTTAATGAGCCTGTGTTATTGTAGGTGTAGGTTAATATGATGAGCAGGGGTAGAGAGCCAGTTAGTGTATAGAATAGAAAGTATGTGCTTGCGTTGAGGCGTTCTGCTTGGGTACCTCATTTAGTGATGATGATTAGGGTGGGAATAAGGGTGGTTTCAAATAAGATATAGAATAAGATCAATTCTGTGGCTATGAATGTTAGAATTAGGGTGATTTGAAGGAAAATTATTGTGGATAGGTAGAGTTTTTTTTGTGAGGGGGGCTGATTGCATAGGTGGTATTGGCTAGCTATCATCATGAGAGGTAGGAGTCAAGCGGTTAGTGTTAAAAGAGGTGTTGTTAGTGGGTCGGAGGATAGGTAGGTTGAGTGATTAAGGAGGTTGTTATTGGTTTGATTAAAAAATAACAAGGGAATAAGGCTAATGATTAGGCTATGTGTAGTTAAGTTAATTCAGATTATGTTGTTTGTAGAGAATCATGTTATTGGTAGTAATATAGTTGTTGGAACAATTATTTTTAACATTGAAGCAGGTTTAAGTTGTGAATGTAATCTAGACCATATGTATTGGAGATTGAGACTAGTAGGGCAAGGCCTACTGCTGTTTCGCAAGCAGCAAATACTAGTAGGATGATCGGTATGATATTGGTTAGGGGGGAGTGTGCATTTGAGGCTATGAGAGCGATTATGATGAAGAGTGATATTATTATTCCTTCTAGGCAGAGGAGGGAGGCTATCAGGTGTGAGCGATAGACCAGCATTCCCAGGAGTGAGATGGCGAATGCTAGTGTAATATTCATGAAGATAGGTGACATTTGGTTAGTATGATAATCATAATTTAATGAGTCGAAATCATTTGTTTTGTTTAAACTACTTACCAATTCGGCTCAATCTAGTCCTTTTTGGGATCATTCGTAGGCTAGACTGAGGGTTAGGATGGTGATGAGTGTGATGGATGATTTAATTATTATTGGGAGGTTTGTTGTTTGGAGAGCCCATGGTAGGGACAATAGTAGGGCGATTTCTAAGTCGAATAGTAGGAAGGTAATGGCAACTAGGAAGAATTTTATTGAAAATGGGATGCGAGCGGGGTTTAGTGGGTCAAAGCCACACTCATAAGGGTTTGTTTTTTCTGCATAGGAGTTAAGTTGGGGTAATCAGAATATGGCAGTTATTAGTAGTGAGGTTAAAAGGGTGTTGATTGTTAGGGCTAGTACTAGGTTGATTACTCCTTTTTGAACATTGTCAAAGCTAATTGATTGGAAGTCAATTGTACTGGTCATACTAAAAGAGTAGGATCCTCATCAGTAAATAGAGATATAAAGGAGTAATCATACGACGTCTACGAAGTGTCAATATCAAGTGGCAGCCTCAAAGCCGAAGTGGTGATTTGGTGTGAAGTGGAATAATAGTTGGCGAATGAGGCAGATAAGGAGGAAAGTGGATCCAATGATGACGTGGAGTCCATGGAATCCCGTAGCGATAAAGAATGTTGAGCCATAGATGCCGTCGGAGATGGTGAAGGGTGCTTCAAAGTACTCTGAGATCTGTAGTAGGGTGAAGTAGATGCCTAGTAGAATTGTAATGAGTAGGGCTTGGGTTGTTTGTTTTCGATTGTTGTTTATAAGGCTGTGGTGAGCTCAGGTAATTGTGACTCCTGATGCTAATAATACGGAGGTGTTTAGAAGGGGTACTTCTAAGGGATCTAATGGGGTAATACCTGTTGGTGGTCAGTGGCCTCCTAAATAGGGGGTTGGGGCTAGGCTTGAGTGGTAGAATGCTCAGAAGAACCCGGTAAAGAAGAAGATTTCCGAGATAATGAATAGGACTATGCCATAGCGAAGGTTTTTTTGAACGGGTGTCGTGTGATGTCCTTGATAGGTGCTTTCTCGTACGACATCGCGTCATCATTGGTGAAGGGTTAGTGTTATGGTTAGTAGGCCTAGTGTCAATAGAGTGGTAGAATAGAAGTGGAATCACATGACTAAGCCGGATGTTATTAGGAGGGTTGACAGAGCTCCTGTTAGTGGTCAAGGGCTGGGTTTGACTATGTGATAAGCATGGAATTGGTGGGTCATTAGGTGTTGTTGTGTAAATAGAGGCTAACTAGAAGTGTGAAAACATAGGCTTGGATTAAAGCAACTGCGATCTCTAGGATGGTGAGTAGTATTAGAAGTGTAAAGGTTAGTAAAGCAGCGGGGGGGCTGATACTTAGTAGTGTTAGTGCAGTGTTTCCGATTAGGTGTATTAGCAGGTGGCCGGCCGTGATGTTGGCAGTTAAGCGTACAGCTAGGGCCACTGGTTGAATAATCAAGCTAATGGTTTCGATTATTACTAGTATGGGAATGAGTAATGTTGGTGTGCCTTGTGGTAGGAGGTGAGCTAGGGAGTTTTTGGTTTTAAAGCGAAGGCCTGTGATTGCTGTGCCGGCTCATAAGGGGATTGCTATAGCGAGGTTTATAGATAGTTGGGTGGTAGGTGTAAATGAGTGGGGTAGAAGTCCTAGGAGATTAGTTGTGGTGATAAAGGTGATTAGAGACATTAGTATTAGGGACCAGGTTCGCCCCTTAGCATTGTGGGTTATTATTATTTGCTTTAGAGCGAGTAGTACTAGGTTACGTTGAATAGTGGTTAGTCGGTTGTTAATGAGGTGTTTGGAAGTTGGAATTAGTAGTACGGGGAATATGATGATGGGGATTGTAGCAGGTTGGTTTAGGATTATTGGAGTTGCGAATAAGGTAAATAAATTTTCGTTCATTTTAGTTGTCAGTGGTTATTGGGGGTTTGCTTGTCAGAGTTTTTTTGTTGGGGGGATTGATAGTAACATATGTCTAGCAGTTTTAGTTGTGTAATAAGATATAGTGTAGGGAGTATTGTTGTAATAGTGATAAATCATGTGGATGTGTCTAATTGAGGCATTTCGCTGCAGAGGGTATGCCCCTCAATTTTTAACTTAAAAGGTTAACGCTAGAATAGCTGTGCAGTGCATTTGTATAGTGGAAAGGGAGTGGGGTATTTATAGGGTAAACACAGGTCCTATTTCAAAGATTTTTAATGGGATTAGTTCTGCGACGATAGGTATGAAGCTGTGGTTAGCTCCACAGATTTCTGAGCATTGTCCATAATAGACGCCTGGTCGTGTGGCGGTAAATGTGGTTTGATTTAAGCGTCCGGGTACTGCATCTGTTTTTAAACCTAGTGTGGGAATAGTTCATGAGTGTAGGACATCTTGAGATGTGATTATTATACGGACGGGGGCTTCAATTGGGAGAACCACTCGGTTGTCAACTTCTAGAAGTCGAAGGTCTCCTGGGTTTAAGAATAATGGAGGCAGTATGTAAGAATTAAAGATGAGGCCTCCGTAGTCTGTGTATTCGTAGGTTCAGTATCATTGATGTCCAATTGATTTAATAGTAAAGGAGGGGTTGTTGATTTCGTCTGTCAGGTACAGAATGCGTAGAGATGGTAGGGCAATCAGGATTAGAATGATTGCGGGTAAGATGGTTCAAGTGGTCTCTATCTCCTGGGCGTCTGTAATGTTGGTATTGGTTAGTTTTGTTGTGAGTGTTGAGGATAGGGCGTATAGGACTAAAAAGCTAATTAAAGAGATAGTTATAAATGCATAGTCGTGGAAGGTGATTAGCTCTTCTATGACAGGGGATGTAGCATCTTGTAGACCTAGTTGAACTGGGTGGGCCATGTAAGATATATAGGGTTATAGCCTATAATTTGGTTTCGACAAAGCCATGAAATAGTTTTTCTAATATCTCATTGAAAAAGTTATAGGGGTTATAGGATTGGCTTGAAACCGGTTTTAGGGGGTTCGATTCCCCCCTTTTTCGCTCAATTTAATGTAGGTTGGTTCTTCAAATGTGTGGTAAGGCGGGGGACAGCCATTTAATCATTCGAGGTTGGTGGGGGATTGTTCGGCCATTGATACTTTGCGTTTTGAGGCGAAGGCCTCTCAGATCATGTAGATTATTAGGATTACTGCTACTAGTGAAATAAAAGAGCCAATGGACGATAGAATATTTCATGTGGTATAAGCATCGGGGTAGTCAGAATAGCGTCGGGGTATTCCGGATAGGCCAAGGAAGTGTTGTGGAAAAAAGGTTAAATTTACGCCTGTGAATATAATAATAAAGTGGGCTTTGGCATAGGTTTGGTCTAATGTGTAGCCTGAAAATAAAGGGAATCAGTGGACAAAGCCCCCTATAATGGCAAAAACAGCTCCTATTGACAAAACATAGTGGAAATGGGCGACAACATAGTATGTATCGTGTAGTACAATATCTAGGGATGAGTTTGCTAAGATAATACCGGTGAGACCCCCTATGGTGAATAGAAAAATAAAGCCTAGGGCTCAAAGTATTGCGGCAGATCATTTGATATTGCCTCCATGAAGTGTAGCAAGTCAGCTGAAAACTTTAACTCCAGTAGGAATTGCAATGATTATAGTAGCAGAGGTAAAGTAGGCCCGTGTGTCCACATCTATACCCACTGTAAATATATGATGGGCTCATACAATAAATCCTAGGAACCCGATTGACATTATAGCCCAGGTTATACCTATATATCCAAATGGCTCTTTCTTCCCGGAGTAGTAAGTTACGATGTGGGAGATTATTCCGAACCCGGGGAGAATGAGGATGTAGACTTCAGGGTGACCAAAGAATCAAAATAGGTGTTGGTATAGGATAGGGTCTCCCCCTCCAGTAGGATCAAAGAAGGTAGTGTTGAGGTTGCGGTCTGTTAATAGTATAGTAATGCCGGCAGCTAAGACTGGCAGGGAGAGGAGTAGTAGGATTGCTGTGATTAGGACAGATCAGACAAATAACGGGGTTTGATACTGGGATATGGCGGGGGGCTTCATGTTGATAATGGTGGTAATGAAGTTGATAGCCCCCAGGATAGAGGAAACTCCTGCTAGGTGGAGGGAGAAAATAACTAAGTCTACGGAGGCCCCTGGGTGAGAGAGGTTTCCTGCTAAGGGGGGGTATACTGTTCAACCTGTTCCAGCGCCAGCCTCGATTATGGTTGATGCCATTAGCAGCAGGAAGGAGGGGGGAAGAAGTCAGAAGCTCATATTATTTAGACGGGGAAATGCTATGTCAGGAGCACCAATTATCAAGGGTACTAGTCAGTTCCCGAACCCCCCGATTATAATGGGTATAACTATGAAGAAAATTATAATAAATGCATGGGCTGTTACAATGACATTATAGATATGGTCACTGCCTAGTAAACTACCGGGTTGGCCTAATTCAGCTCGAATGAGAAGGCTTAGAGCTGTACCTATGATTCCAGCTCATGCACCGAATAGTAGGTATAGAGTTCCGATGTCTTTATGGTTTGTTGAAAAGAGTCAACGATTAATGAACATGGGTGGAGGAAGGGTAAAATGGCTGAGTAAGCATTAGGCTGTAAACCTGAAGACAGAGGTCTGATCCTCTTTTTGCCAGCCCCGAGGTGATTTTCATGTTAAATTGCAAGTTTAAAGGAGCAGTTTTAAGTTTCTGCCGGGGCTTCTCCCGCCTTTTTTTCTCGTGGCGGGAGAAGTGGATCAAAGCCAGTTGATTAGGGTGTTTAGCTGTTAACTAAATTTTTATGGGTTTGAGTCCCATTGGTCTAGTAGGGGCTTAGCTTAATTAAAGTGGTTGATTTGCGTTCAATTGATGCAGAGTAGGTTTTTGCAGTCCTTATATGTTTCAGAAATTAAGTGGTCTACTTACTAAGGGCTTTGAAGGCTCTTGGTCTTATTTAACCTAAATTTCTAGGGAATAGTTAGGATTAGGGGGGTGATTGGTAGTAGGAGAGTAGAAATGATGGTGAGTGTGGGGGTGAGGGGTGTGGGTTTTGTGTTTTCAAGTTGTCAGTTCATTTTTGTGTTGTTGGGGGTGGGAAATAGTGATACTGAGACGGTGTAGATTAGGCGTATGTAGAAGTACAGGTTAAGTAGGGTTATGGTGACTATGATGGAGGGGATGACAAAGTTGTTGTTTATTGCAAGTTCTTGAATAGTTATTCATTTAGGTAGGAAGCCGGTTAGTGGGGGTAAACCTCCTAGGGATATAAGGGTGAATATTGTTAGTGGTATGAGTTGGGGTGATTTGTTTCAGGTGAGGGATAGTGTAAGGGTTGTGGTATTTGAGTTCAGATTGAGGAATAGGAATATGGTGGTTGTTAGGGCGATGTATATGGTTAGGTAGAGGGTTGTAATGGTTGGGTTGTATGTTAGCGTTATTATTATTCAGCCTATGTGAGTGATTGAGGAGTATGCTATAATTTTGCGTAATTGTGTTTGGTTTAGGCCTCCTCAGCTGCCTACTATGATGGATAGGGTTGAGAGGGTTATGAGGGCACAGGTGTTGATTGATGGGTGAATTTGACATATAATTGAGATGGGGGCTAGTTTTTGTCATGTGAGGAGGAGTAGGCCAGGAATTAGTGGTGTTCCTTGGGTGACTTCTGGAATTCAGAAGTGGAATGGGGCTATTCCTAGTTTTATGGCAAGGGCAGTTGTTATTATTAACGATGGAAGTTGGTTGGCGGTATTTGTTATTATTCAGTGCCCCGATAGTAGGTTGTTGAGGGTAATTGCTATTATAAGAATTATGGATGCGGTGGATTGTATTAGGAAATACTTGGTGGCGGCTTCTGTGGAGCGGGGGTTTGTTTTTTTGATTAAAATTGGAATGAAGGCTAGTATGTTTATTTCCAGGCCTGCTCAGGCGAGAAATCAGTGTGAGCTCAATAGTGTAGTGAGTGTGCCTGTGATTATTGTGGTGTAGATGATGAGTTGGGCTAGGGGGTTAATTAGTACGGGAAGGGTGTGACCAACATTTTCGGGGTATGGGCCCGATAGCTTATTTAGCTGACCTTACTTTAGGATGGGGTGTGTTAGGTAGCACGGAGAAGTTTGGATTCTCAGGGGTAGGTTCAATGCCTGCAATCTTAGAAATAAGAGGGTTGGGGCCTCTATCATTTACTCTATCAAAGTAACTCTTTTGTCAGACATATTTCTAGGTTTGAGGGGGAATGCTGGAGATTGTAATGGGTGTTAGGATGTTTCATATGAGAAATGCTAGTGTGGGTGGAAGGAAGTTTTTTCATAGTAGATGTATGAGTTGGTCGTAGCGGAATCGGGGGTATGTTGCTCGAGTTCATAAGAATAGGGAGGTTAGGAGGAGCGTTTTGGTGGTAAAGCATGTTGTGAATAATTCTGGCGAGTGGGTGGGGTAGAATGTGCCTAGAAAGATTGTAGTTGTTAGGGCGTTCATTATAATAATGTTTATGTATTCGGCTATAAAGAATAGGGCGAATGGACCTGCGGCATACTCGATGTTAAAGCCTGATACTAGTTCTGATTCGCCTTCTATGAGGTCGAAGGGGGTTCGGTTTGTCTCTGCTAGTGTGGAGGTGAATCATATTATGGCTAGGGGTCATGATGGCAAGAGGAGTCAGATGTGCTCTTGTGTTGTAATGAGTATGTTAAGGTTAAATGAGCCGCTTGTTAGTAAGACTGATAGTAGGATAATAGCGAGGGTAACCTCATATGAAATTGTTTGAGCGACGGCTCGTAGGGCTCCAATTAGGGCGTAGTTTGAGTTTGATGCCCATCCTGATCATAGGATGGAGTGGACGGTTAGGCTGGATATGGCTAGGATGAACAGGAGTCCTAGGTTGAAATTGATTAGAGGGTTAGGTATGGGAAGGGGGGTTCATAGGAGGAGGGCAATGGAGAAGGCTAGGGCGGGTGCGATGGTGTAGAGAGTAGTGGTGGATGTTGAGGGTTTTAGAGGCTCTTTGGTGAAGAGTTTTATTGCATCAGCGAAGGGTTGTAGTAGTCCGTAAGGGCCTACAATGTTGGGTCCTTTGCGTAGTTGTATATAACCTAACAATTTTCGTTCAACAAGTGTAAGGAATGCTATGGCGGTTAGTGTAGATGCAACAAGGAGTATAAGGTTTGCTGTAGTCATAGTGTTAAGAAGAGGGGTTGAACCTCTGGTTTTAAAATTTTAAATTTTATGCAATTGCCGGGCTCTGCCATCTTAACAAACCCTGTTCTTGGGTGGGATTTGTAATGTTTTGTTAAATTAAGATTAGATCATTTATGGGGAGGGGGGCGCTATTGTGAAGTGGGCCCTATTTCTCTTGTCCTTTCGTACAGGGAGAAATGTTGAATAGATAGAAACCGACCTGGATTGCTCCGGTCTGAACTCAGATCACGTAGGACTTTAATCGTTGAACAAACGAACCCTTGATAGCTGCTGCACCATTAGGATGTCCTGATCCAACATCGAGGTCGTAAACTCTATTGTTGATATGGACTCTAGAATAGAATTGCGCTGTTATCCCTGGGGTAACTTGTTCCGTTGATCAAGTTATTGGGTCAATTGCAAGTATTGGTTTGCTTTGGCTTGTGTAGTCTTAGCATGGATTGTTCGGAGGTTTGACTGTGCTCCGAGGTCACCCCAACCAAAATTTTTAGTACAGGCATGGGGGTTTAAAGACCTGTGGGTTTGTGTGGTTTTTAGTTGTACTAGTAAATTGAAGCTCCGCAGGGTCTTCTCGTCTTATTAGTTCATGTCCGTCTCTTCACGGACAGGCCAATTTCACTGGTTGAAAGTAAGAGACAGTTAAACCCTCGTGATGCCATTCATGCGAGTCCCTAATTAGAGAACAAGTGATTATGCTACCTTTGCACGGTCAGGGTACCGCGGCCGTTAAACGTGTGTCACTGGGCAGGCGGTGCCTCTAATACTAGTAATGCTAGAGGTGATGTTTTTGGTAAACAGGCGGGGTTAGTTTTGCCGAGTTCCTTTTACTTTTTATAACCTTCCTTGAGGCATGCCTGTGTTGGATTAACAGTGGAAGTAATGTCAGCTTGTTTGTGTTTGTTGATATTGGACTGTTAAGTGTCGGTGAGGTTTTCGGTCTGACTTAGGCTTATGCGGTGGAGAAAATGTTCATGTTACTTATACTAACATTATTGCTTCTATGAAATGATAGATTGATCCAATGTGAGATGAGGAGTTCAGTTTTATGTTTGGTATTTTTTGGGTAGTTGATGTTGAGCTTGAACGCTTTCTTAATTGATGGCTGCTTTTGGGCCAACTATGGTGGTTATGCTTTTTACTCTCTATATAAGGTTTTTTCCTAGTGTCTAAAGAGCTGTCCCTCTTTAGACTAGCAATTGAGCTTACAAAAGGATTAAGAGGTTCTGTAGGTAAGCTCAAGGTTGAACTAAAATTCTATCTTGGATAACCAGCTATCATCAGGCTCGGTAGGCTTGTCACCTCTACCCATAAATCTTCCCACTATTTTGCTACATAGACGGGTGCGCTCTTTTAGCTGTTTTTGGGTAGCTCGTCTGATTTCGGGGGGTTTGGCTTTAGTTCTCTTTGCGAAACTATTTCTAGTTAATTCATTATGCAAAAGGTACAGAAGTTAGTTCTTGCTATTTTATGCTTGGGTGGTATTATTCTTTCCCTTACGGTACTGTGTCTATAGCGCCGAGTTAGAATTTCTATCACCTATACTTTATGTGGGTGAATGGTTTAGTGTATGGTTGTTTGGTATTAGTGTTAGTTATGTTTGGGGCTAGTGTTGGCTCAAGGTAGTCAAATTGTACTGAGATCTTCCGGGTGTAGGCCGGATGCTTTGCGTTAAGCTATACCTTGATTTATCCAAGTGCACCTTCCGGTACACTTACCGTGTTACGACTTATCCCCTCTATATAGGTATTAGGGTGTTTAGTTAATATAGTCCTTAAGTATATTTGAGGGGAGTGACGGGCGGTGTGTGCGTGCTTTATGGCCTTGTTCAATTAAGCACTCTATTCTTAATTTACTGCTAAATCCTCCTTGGACTCTTAGGTTTCATGAGAGTTATCGTGGGTTTTCTAGGATAGAAAATGTAGCCCATCTTTTTCCGTCTCATAGGCTACACCTTGACCTAACGTTTTTGCGAAAAGGGGTACTTGCGCTCACTTTGTGACCTTTATCAGGGTTTGCTGAAGATGGCGGTATATAGGCTGAGCAAGAGAGGGTGGGGTGGATCGGGGTTTATCGATTATGGGACAGGCTCCTCTAGGGGGGTGAAGCACCGCCAAGTCCTTTGAGTTTCAAGCGGTTGCTTGTAGTATTCTGGCGAGTAGTTTTGTTGGTTTAACTACTGAGGTTTAGGGCTAAGCATAGTGGGGTATCTAATCCCAGTTTGGGTCTTAGCTGTTGTGTATTCAGAGGTTTTAAAGCCACTTTCGTAGTTTATTTTATGTTAGCTAGGATTTTACAGTTTAGGTGGGGTTTAGCTTTAATTAGGCTGGGTCTAAAACACTCTCTACGCCGGTCTCTATTGGCTCGGGTTAATCGTGTGGCCGCGGTGGCTGGCACGAAATTGACCAACCCTTGGTGTAGCATAGCTTAGTTAAACTTTCGTTTATTACTAAAGGTTTGTCACTGCTGTTTCCCGTGGGGGTGTGGCTGAGCAAAGTGTTTTGAGCTGCATGTGCGTGCTTGATACTCACTCCTCTTAGTCATAGTGATTTGTAGGGCGTCTTCACTGGGGCGGGGAGGCTTGCATGTGTAATCTTGCTAAAGGTCAATAGAAAGGCCAGGACCAAACCTATTTGTCTATGGGATGTGTGAATCCATCTAGGCATTTTCAGTGTCTTGCTTTGGGGTAGGTTTAAGCTACGTAGACGAGAAGGTGGGTGTGAATGTAGGTGGCATCTTTGGGGTTGTGGGGGGGGGGGGTGGTTGGTAGGGTAAGCGAAGGTTAGTTGAGGGGTTAGTAGTTAGGGCATGCATACCTAAAAGATGGAAATACAAGCTTTGGCCGGGGGAGCAGGACTTTGTTTTCGGGGTTTGGCAAAGGGTGGTTGGTAGGGTAAGCGAAGGTTAGTTGAGGGGTTAGTAGTTAGGGCATGCATACCTAAAAGATGGAAATACAAGCTTTGGCCGGGGGAGCAGGACTTTGTTTTCGGGGTTTGGCAAAGGGTGGTTGGTAGGGTAAGCGAAGGTTAGTTGAGGGGTTAGTAGTTAGGGCATGCATACCTAAAAGATGGAAATACAAGCTTTGGCCGGGGGAGCAGGACTTTGTTTTCGGGGTTTGGCAAAGGGTGGTTGGTAGGGTAAGCGAAGGTTAGTTGAGGGGTTAGTAGTTAGGGCATGCATACCTAAAAGATGGAAATACAAGCTTTGGCCGGGGGAGCAGGACTTTGTTTTCGGGGTTTGGCAAAGGGTGGTTGGTAGGGTAAGCGAAGGTTAGTTGAGGGGTTAGTAGTTAGGGCATGCATACCTAAAAGATGGAAATACAAGCTTTGGCCGGGGGAGCAGGACTTTGTTTTCGGGGTTTGGCAAAGGGTGGTTATGTGAAGGTCAAGGGGGGGGGGGGGGTTTGGTTAAGGTTTTTGAATTTTTTTGTAGTGTTGTGGGTTGGTTGTTGTATGTCTTACAAGCATGAATTAAATAACACATCGCTAGTAGTCATGCGGGGCTGGAATATTGAACGTAGGTGCGATTAATAATGGCATGGACTAGGAATCAAAGGCAGGCGCATTCAGGGCGGGATGTGGTGGGAGTCAGCATGTTGCGATGGTGTTGCGTGCAGACCAGAGATAAAAAATACCAAATGCATGGGAAGCTCCAGTGACTGGTTAATAGGGTGATAGACCCGTGATCCATCGAGATGTCTTATTTAAGAGGAACGTGTGGACGGTTTTAGTTGGCATGGCCCTGAGGTAAGAACCAGATGCCGGATACAGCTCATTCTTAGCTACCCCCACGGGTCGTGGGCCCGGAGCGAGGAGGGTAACACTGCTTGTGCGGGATATTGATTTCACGGAGGATGGTGAGTAAGAGAGTTCTAAGTGAGGGGGGTCATCCGTGGTGGGGAGGAAGGTTTGTAGTAGGTATGTACTATTGTACGACAAATAAGGTAATGTATTATGTACGGAGGACGGTCTTGCTGTCTGTGTTGGTGTGTTGTGGGTGGAGTGGGCGGGTTATGGTGTTTCGTGGTTGGGTTGTATGTGAGATCTCTGTTTGGTGGGTATGCTTTTTGGAGGCTGTGGGTGCGGATATGATAGTATGTGTTATGTACAGTTAAGCAGATATAGTACTATATATTATTCATGTTGGCTAGCAGTAATGCACGAATTACATAGCATATTTATGTAAAGGTGCTTGAGTTGTACTGTAGGGTTTGTACAATATAAAAGACAGAAAGTAGTTTAAGCTAGAATGCCAGTTTTGGGTGTTGGTGGTGAAGTCGAGTGCTTTCTTTCTGAGCTGTCCTAGGGGTTATGAGTCTCATCTCTAGTTTACAAGACTAGTGTATTAGTTTATACTACAAGGGCAAGTTCATTTGAGTAGGTTATTTTCGATTAGGGAGGTTAGTGGTATCAGGATTAGAACTGTGGTGAAGTATATTGTGGATGCTAGTTGACCAATAAAAATGAAGGGTTGGCTTACTGGCTGACTTCCGATCCAGGTGAGGGTTAATAGGGTTGTAATTAGGAATCAGAACAGGAATTGGCTAAGTGGGCGGAATATTATGCTTTGTTGTTTGGAATTATGAAGTGTGGGGATAATAGATAGGATGAGGATTGAAAGGAAGAGTGCTAGTACGCCCCCTAGTTTATTAGGAACAGATCGTAGAATTGCGTATGCAAATAGGAAGTATCACTCTGGTTTGATGTGTGGAGGGGTATTTAGTGGGTCGGCTGGGATGTAGTTGTCTGGGTCGTTTAGGAGGTTGGGTGAGAGTAGTGTTAGTGTTGTTAGGATGAAGAGGAGGAGGACTAGGCCTAGGATATCCTTAATTGTGTAGTAGGGGTGGAAGGGGATTTTGTCTGAGTCTGATGAGATTCCGCAGGGGTTGTTTGATCCTGTTTCGTGTAGGAATAGCAGATGGACTATTGTAAGAGCGGTGATAATGAAAGGTAGAATAAAGTGTAGGGTGAAGAATCGTGAAAGGGTGGGGTTGCCAATGGAGTACCCACCTCAGATTCATTGGACGAGGTCGGTCCCGATGTATGGGATTGCTGATAATAGGTTTGTGATCACTGTTGCTCCTCAGAATGATATTTGGCCTCATGGAAGTACGTAGCCTATAAAGGCTGTTGCTATAGTCAAGAATAGAAGTATAATGCCAGTGTTCCAGGTTTTTAGGAGAAGGAATGAGCCATAGTAAAGACCTCGGCCTACGTGTAGAAAGAGGCAGATGAAAAATATGGAGGCGCCGTTGGCGTGGAGGTAGCGAATGATTCAGCCGTGGTTTACGTCTCGGGTGATGTGTGCGATTGAAGAGAAGGCAGAAGAGGTGTCTGGTGAGTAATGTATTGCTAAGAATAGGCCTGTGATGATCTGTAGAATTAGGCAGAATGCGAGGAGTGAGCCGAAGTTTCATCATATGGAAATGTTGGATGGGGTTGGCAGGTCAATGAGGGAGTGGTTAATTATTTTTATAATTGGGTTGGATTTACGTATTGGGGTCATTAGTGCTTTTGTAGTTGAAGTACAACGGTGGTTTTTCATATCATTGGTTATGGCTGTAGTCCATGCAAGAGCAATGACATATATTTTATTTGCGTTGAGTGTATTGTTGGTTATGGGATTTGTTGGATTTTCTTCTAAGCCCTCTCCTATTTATGGGGGGCTAGCATTGATTGTTAGTGGTGTGGTTGGTTGTATGGTAGTTTTAGGTTTTGGGGGGACTTATATAGGTCTGATGTTGTTTTTAATTTATTTGGGGGGTATAATAATTGTTTTTGGTTATACTACAGCGATAGCTATTGAGGAGTACCCTGAGACATGGGGTTCAGGGTTTGGGGTTTTAGGGGGTCTTTTGGTGGGTTTAATAATAGAAGTAGGGTTAGTTCTATGGGTTTCAAGTTCTGATGGGGTAGTGGTAGTTAGTTTTAATAGTATGGGGAGTTGGGTGATTTTTGAGGGAGAGGGGTCAGGGTTAGTTCGGGGGGATTCTATTGGTGCTGGTGCTTTGTACGATTATGGGCGTTGGTTAGTAGTGGTTGCTGGTTGGACATTATTTGTGGGTGTATATATTGTAATTGAGATCACTCGGGGTAATAGGTTATATTATTAGAAGTAGGGTTAGGGTGAGGGGGATGAGAAAGGAGAGGGAGTATAGCTTAATTATGCCTTTTTGGGTGGTGACAGTTTTGGAAGCGGTGGTATGTACATGTGCGATCATCTTGGGTATAGATTTTTCTAGTCATATTGAATCTAGTAGAAGAAGGGCTAGGTTTTGGCTTATGAGTAGGTTTTGATATGGGACTATGCGGTGAATTGTAGTGGGAAAATATCCTAGTATGTTGGAGAATTTAAATATTTGTGATGGGTTGTTTATTTTTAGTTTGTTGGTTATAGAGGTCAGGTCTAGGGTTATTAGGAAACCAAGGATAGTTGCATACAGGGCTGAGAGTTTTAAGTAGTGAGGTATTGTTGGTTGGGGAAGCGAAGTGGGGGGGATGTTGTTGGTGATAAGGAATCCAGTAATAATGCTGCCCATTGTGAGGCGTTTAATTGGGTTAAGTAGGGTGGGGTTATTTTCGTTAATGTTTATTAGGGTTGAAAAGCGAGGTGGCCCTGTTATGGTGAGGAGAATGATTCGAGTACTATAGGCGCTTGTTAGAGAGGTGGCGATGAAGGTGATAGATAGGGCTCAGGCGTTGGTATATGACGTGTTTGTGGCTTCGATAATGAGATCTTTGGAGTAGAAGCCTGTGAGGAATGGTATTCCTGTGAGTGCTAGGTTGCCGATGAGTAGGGAAGTTGAGGTGAGGGGTATTGTTTTGAATAGGCCTCCTATTTTTCGGATGTCTTGTTCGTTATTTAGGTTATGAATGATGGATCCGGAGCATATGAAAAGTAGGGCTTTGAAGAAGGCGTGAGTACAGATATGCAGGAATGCTAAATATGGTTGATTGATGCCGATGGTAACTATTATTAGGCCTAGTTGGCTTGAGGTGGAGAAGGCTACGATTTTTTTGATGTCGTTTTGTGTGAGGGCGCAGATGGCTATAAATATGGTGGTGATAGCTCCCAGACATAGTGTGAGGCTTTGAAGTAGTGTGTTGCTTTCTATTAAAGGGTGGAAGCGAATGAGTAAGTACACCCCGGCAACAACCATGGTACTAGAGTGTAGTAGGGCTGAGACTGGAGTTGGGCCTTCTATGGCGGAGGGTAGTCAAGGATGAAGGCCAAGTTGAGCTGATTTTCCTATTGCTGCTAGGAGAAGGCCTATTAGTGGGAGGGAGTTTGGGTTGGGGTTTAGAGTTAGTATTTGTTGTATGTCTCATGAGTTGTAGTGTAGGAGGAAATATGCTATAGCTAGGATGAGGCCAATATCGCCAATGCGATTGTACAGGATTGCTTGGATTGCTGCTGTGTTGGCGTCCGTTCGAGAATATCATCAGCCGATTAATAAGAAAGATATGATTCCTACGCCCTCCCAGCCGATGAAGAGTTGAAAAAGGTTGTTAGCGGTGGTCAAGATTAGTATTGTGATGAGGAAAATAAGGAGATATTTGAAGAATTGGTTGATGTTTGGGTCTGAGCTTATGTATCATAGTGAGAATTCTATAATAGACCAGGTGATGAATAGTGCGATTGGGGTGAATATTACGGAGAAGTAGTCTAGTTTAAAGCTTAGTGTTAGATCTAGTGTTTGAGTTATTATTCAGTGTCAGCTTCAAATGGTTGTTTCTTGGTTTAGGGAGATGTATAGGGTTGTTGGAATAAGGCTGGTAATGAAAGCATATATTATAGTTGTTTTTACATGGTTTGGGTATGATTGTTTTTTGTTGGGGGTTGATAAAGGTGGCAATGATTGGGGGGGTTAGGGAGGCGAGGGTTGCTATTATAATGGAGGTGTGCATGGTTATTACTTTTATTTGGAGTTGCACCAATATTTTTGGTTCCTAAAACCAATGGATAGCTGTTATCCTTTAAAAGTTGAGAAAACCATAGTGTTAAGTATGGGGGCATGGGTTAGCAGTCCTTGCGAGTTTTCTCGGTAAATAAGAAGTGGTGAGCTTCTATGGTCAGATTCACAGTCTAGTGTTTTGGTTAAACTATATTTACAGGAGGTAAACCCTAGAATGATGTTGGGGTTAAGGGATAGAAGGATAATTGGGGTAGGTGTATGAATATTAGTGTATTTTCTCGTGTGAAAGGGGGTTTTATGTTGATTATGTGGTGTGTGAGTTTTCCTCGTTGTATTGTAATGAATATGTGGAGAGAGTAGAGGGCTGTGATTAGTATGTTAAGTCCTGTTAGTATAATAGTGATGTGGGATCAAGAGAATGAGGCTGTAATCACGAAGAGTTCTCCGATTAGATTAATGGTGGGGGGTAAGGCTAGGTTGGTGAGGTTTGCTGTGAACCATCAGAAGGTTATTAGTGGAAGTAGTGTTTGAAGTCCTCGGGAGAGTATCATAATGCGGCTGTGAGTGCGTTCATAGTTTGAATTAGCTAGGCAGAATAATATAGAGGAAGTAAGTCCGTGGGCAATTATGAGGGTGATTGCGCCGGAAAAGCTTCAGGGGGTTTGAATGAGAGAGGCTATGATTACTAGGGATATATGGCTTACAGAAGAGTATGCGATGAGTGATTTTAGGTCTGTTTGTCGTAGACAGATTGAGCTTGTTATAATTATGCCTCATAGGGCTAGCATGAGGAAGGGGTAGGCTATGTACTCTGTTAGAGGGTTGAGAATAGAGGTGAGTCGTATTATGCCATAGCCGCCTAGTTTTAGGAGTACTGCGGCGAGGACTATTGAGCCTGCGATAGGAGCTTCAACATGGGCTTTGGGGAGTCACAGGTGTAAGCCATATAAGGGTATTTTTGTTATGAAAGCCATTATGCATGCCAGTCAGATGAGGTTGTGTGATCAAGTGGTTGTTAGTTTTTGGTCTGTGAGTGTTAGTAGTATGATATTTAATGAGCCTGTGTTATTGTAGGTGTAGGTTAATATGATGAGCAGGGGTAGAGAGCCAGTTAGTGTATAGAATAGAAAGTATGTGCTTGCGTTGAGGCGTTCTGCTTGGGTACCTCATTTAGTGATGATGATTAGGGTGGGAATAAGGGTGGTTTCAAATAAGATATAGAATAAGATCAATTCTGTGGCTATGAATGTTAGAATTAGGGTGATTTGAAGGAAAATTATTGTGGATAGGTAGAGTTTTTTTTGTGAGGGGGGGCTGATTGCATAGGTGGTATTGGCTAGCTATCATCATGAGAGGTAGGAGTCAAGCGGTTAGTGTTAAAAGAGGTGTTGTTAGTGGGTCGGAGGATAGGTAGGTTGAGTGATTAAGGAGGTTGTTATTGGTTTGATTAAAAAATAACAAGGGAATAAGGCTAATGATTAGGCTATGTGTAGTTAAGTTAATTCAGATTATGTTGTTTGTAGAGAATCATGTTATTGGTAGTAATATAGTTGTTGGAACAATTATTTTTAACATTGAAGCAGGTTTAAGTTGTGAATGTAATCTAGACCATATGTATTGGAGATTGAGACTAGTAGGGCAAGGCCTACTGCTGTTTCGCAAGCAGCAAATACTAGTAGGATGATCGGTATGATATTGGTTAGGGGGGAGTGTGCATTTGAGGCTATGAGAGCGATTATGATGAAGAGTGATATTATTATTCCTTCTAGGCAGAGGAGGGAGGCTATCAGGTGTGAGCGATAGACCAGCATTCCCAGGAGTGAGATGGCGAATGCTAGTGTAATATTCATGAAGATAGGTGACATTTGGTTAGTATGATAATCATAATTTAATGAGTCGAAATCATTTGTTTTGTTTAAACTACTTACCAATTCGGCTCAATCTAGTCCTTTTTGGGATCATTCGTAGGCTAGACTGAGGGTTAGGATGGTGATGAGTGTGATGGATGATTTAATTATTATTGGGAGGTTTGTTGTTTGGAGAGCCCATGGTAGGGACAATAGTAGGGCGATTTCTAAGTCGAATAGTAGGAAGGTAATGGCAACTAGGAAGAATTTTATTGAAAATGGGATGCGAGCGGGGTTTAGTGGGTCAAAGCCACACTCATAAGGGTTTGTTTTTTCTGCATAGGAGTTAAGTTGGGGTAATCAGAATATGGCAGTTATTAGTAGTGAGGTTAAAAGGGTGTTGATTGTTAGGGCTAGTACTAGGTTGATTACTCCTTTTTGAACATTGTCAAAGCTAATTGATTGGAAGTCAATTGTACTGGTCATACTAAAAGAGTAGGATCCTCATCAGTAAATAGAGATATAAAGGAGTAATCATACGACGTCTACGAAGTGTCAATATCAAGTGGCAGCCTCAAAGCCGAAGTGGTGATTTGGTGTGAAGTGGAATAATAGTTGGCGAATGAGGCAGATAAGGAGGAAAGTGGATCCAATGATGACGTGGAGTCCATGGAATCCCGTAGCGATAAAGAATGTTGAGCCATAGATGCCGTCGGAGATGGTGAAGGGTGCTTCAAAGTACTCTGAGATCTGTAGTAGGGTGAAGTAGATGCCTAGTAGAATTGTAATGAGTAGGGCTTGGGTTGTTTGTTTTCGATTGTTGTTTATAAGGCTGTGGTGAGCTCAGGTAATTGTGACTCCTGATGCTAATAATACGGAGGTGTTTAGAAGGGGTACTTCTAAGGGATCTAATGGGGTAATACCTGTTGGTGGTCAGTGGCCTCCTAAATAGGGGGTTGGGGCTAGGCTTGAGTGGTAGAATGCTCAGAAGAACCCGGTAAAGAAGAAGATTTCCGAGATAATGAATAGGACTATGCCATAGCGAAGGTTTTTTTGAACGGGTGTCGTGTGATGTCCTTGATAGGTGCTTTCTCGTACGACATCGCGTCATCATTGGTGAAGGGTTAGTGTTATGGTTAGTAGGCCTAGTGTCAATAGAGTGGTAGAATAGAAGTGGAATCACATGACTAAGCCGGATGTTATTAGGAGGGTTGACAGAGCTCCTGTTAGTGGTCAAGGGCTGGGTTTGACTATGTGATAAGCATGGAATTGGTGGGTCATTAGGTGTTGTTGTGTAAATAGAGGCTAACTAGAAGTGTGAAAACATAGGCTTGGATTAAAGCAACTGCGATCTCTAGGATGGTGAGTAGTATTAGAAGTGTAAAGGTTAGTAAAGCAGCGGGGGGGGCTGATACTTAGTAGTGTTAGTGCAGTGTTTCCGATTAGGTGTATTAGCAGGTGGCCGGCCGTGATGTTGGCAGTTAAGCGTACAGCTAGGGCCACTGGTTGAATAATCAAGCTAATGGTTTCGATTATTACTAGTATGGGAATGAGTAATGTTGGTGTGCCTTGTGGTAGGAGGTGAGCTAGGGAGTTTTTGGTTTTAAAGCGAAGGCCTGTGATTGCTGTGCCGGCTCATAAGGGGATTGCTATAGCGAGGTTTATAGATAGTTGGGTGGTAGGTGTAAATGAGTGGGGTAGAAGTCCTAGGAGATTAGTTGTGGTGATAAAGGTGATTAGAGACATTAGTATTAGGGACCAGGTTCGCCCCTTAGCATTGTGGGTTATTATTATTTGCTTTAGAGCGAGTAGTACTAGGTTACGTTGAATAGTGGTTAGTCGGTTGTTAATGAGGTGTTTGGAAGTTGGAATTAGTAGTACGGGGAATATGATGATGGGGATTGTAGCAGGTTGGTTTAGGATTATTGGAGTTGCGAATAAGGTAAATAAATTTTCGTTCATTTTAGTTGTCAGTGGTTATTGGGGGTTTGCTTGTCAGAGTTTTTTTGTTGGGGGGATTGATAGTAACATATGTCTAGCAGTTTTAGTTGTGTAATAAGATATAGTGTAGGGAGTATTGTTGTAATAGTGATAAATCATGTGGATGTGTCTAATTGAGGCATTTCGCTGCAGAGGGTATGCCCCTCAATTTTTAACTTAAAAGGTTAACGCTAGAATAGCTGTGCAGTGCATTTGTATAGTGGAAAGGGAGTGGGGGTATTTATAGGGTAAACACAGGTCCTATTTCAAAGATTTTTAATGGGATTAGTTCTGCGACGATAGGTATGAAGCTGTGGTTAGCTCCACAGATTTCTGAGCATTGTCCATAATAGACGCCTGGTCGTGTGGCGGTAAATGTGGTTTGATTTAAGCCGTCCGGGTACTGCATCTGTTTTTAAACCTAGTGTGGGAATAGTTCATGAGTGTAGGACATCTTGAGATGTGATTATTATACGGACGGGGGCTTCAATTGGGAGAACCACTCGGTTGTCAACTTCTAGAAGTCGAAGGTCTCCTGGGTTTAAGAATAATGGAGGCAGTATGTAAGAATTAAAGATGAGGCCTCCGTAGTCTGTGTATTCGTAGGTTCAGTATCATTGATGTCCAATTGATTTAATAGTAAAGGAGGGGTTGTTGATTTCGTCTGTCAGGTACAGAATGCGTAGAGATGGTAGGGCAATCAGGATTAGAATGATTGCGGGTAAGATGGTTCAAGTGGTCTCTATCTCCTGGGCGTCTGTAATGTTGGTATTGGTTAGTTTTTGTTGTGAGTGTTGAGGATAGGGCGTATAGGACTAAAAAGCTAATTAAAGAGATAGTTATAAATGCATAGTCGTGGAAGGTGATTAGCTCTTCTATGACAGGGGATGTAGCATCTTGTAGACCTAGTTGAACTGGGTGGGCCATGTAAGATATATAGGGTTATAGCCTATAATTTGGTTTCGACAAAGCCATGAAATAGTTTTTCTAATATCTCATTGAAAAAGTTATAGGGGTTATAGGATTGGCTTGAAACCGGTTTTAGGGGGTTCGATTCCCCCTTTTTCGCTCAATTTAATGTAGGTTGGTTCTTCAAATGTGTGGTAAGGCGGGGGACAGCCATTTAATCATTCGAGGTTGGTGGGGGATTGTTCGGCCATTGATACTTTGCGTTTTGAGGCGAAGGCCTCTCAGATCATGTAGATTATTAGGATTACTGCTACTAGTGAAATAAAAGAGCCAATGGACGATAGAATATTTCATGTGGTATAAGCATCGGGGTAGTCAGAATAGCGTCGGGGTATTCCGGATAGGCCAAGGAAGTGTTGTGGAAAAAAGGTTAAATTTACGCCTGTGAATATAATAATAAAGTGGGCTTTGGCATAGGTTTGGTCTAATGTGTAGCCTGAAAATAAAGGGAATCAGTGGACAAAGCCCCCTATAATGGCAAAAACAGCTCCTATTGACAAAACATAGTGGAAATGGGCGACAACATAGTATGTATCGTGTAGTACAATATCTAGGGATGAGTTTGCTAAGATAATACCGGTGAGACCCCCTATGGTGAATAGAAAAATAAAGCCTAGGGCTCAAAGTATTGCGGCAGATCATTTGATATTGCCTCCATGAAGTGTAGCAAGTCAGCTGAAAACTTTAACTCCAGTAGGAATTGCAATGATTATAGTAGCAGAGGTAAAGTAGGCCCGTGTGTCCACATCTATACCCACTGTAAATATATGATGGGCTCATACAATAAATCCTAGGAACCCGATTGACATTATAGCCCAGGTTATACCTATATATCCAAATGGCTCTTTCTTCCCGGAGTAGTAAGTTACGATGTGGGAGATTATTCCGAACCC
>NW_027326973.1:0-24837 GCF_047675955.1 Chlorocebus sabaeus | reverse complement strand
GAACACAGAGCAGTTTCTCAGAAAGCTTCTTTCCAGTTTTGAACGGAAGATATTTCCTTTTTCACCATAGCCCTCTACGGGCTTCCAAATATCCCTTTGCCAATTCCAAAAGAACAGCCTTAGCGAAAGGCTTCTTGAAGGGAAAGATGTAACTCTGTGAGATGAATTAACAGAACACAGAGCAGTTTCTCAGAAAGCTTCTTTCCAGTTTTGAACGGAAGATATTTCCTTTTTCACCATAGCCCTCTACGGGCTTCCAAATATCCCTTTGCCAATTCCACAAGAACAGCCTTAGCGAAAGGCTTCTTGAAGGGAAAGATGTAACTCTGTGAGATGAATTAACAGAACACAGAGCAGTTTCTCAGAAAGCTTCTTTCCAGTTTTGAACGGAAGATATTTCCTTTTTCACCATAGCCCTCTATGGGCTTCCAAATATCCCTTTGCCAATTCCACAAGAACAGCCTTAGCGAAAGGCTTCTTGAAGGGAAAGATGTAACTCTGTGAGATGAATTAACAGAACACAGAGCAGTTTCTCAGAAAGCTTCTTTCCAGTTTTGAACGGAAGACATTTCCTTTTTCACCATAGCCCTCTATGGGCTTCCAAATATCCCTTTGCCAATTCCACAAGAACAGCCTTAGCGAAAGGCTTCTTGAAGGGAAAGATGTAACTCTGTGAGATGAATTAACAGAACACAGAGCAGTTTCTCAGAAAGCTTCTTTCCAGTTTTGAACGGAAGATATTTCCTTTTTCACCATAGCCCTCTATGGGCTTCCAAATATCCCTTTGCCAATTCCACAAGAACAGCCTTAGCGAAAGGCTTCTTGAAGGGAAAGATGTAACTCTGTGAGATGAATTAACAGAACACAGAGCAGTTTCTCAGAAAGCTTCTTTCCAGTTTTGAACGGAAGATATTTCCTTTTTCACCATAGCCCTCTATGGGCTTCCAAATATCCCTTTGCCAATTCCACAAGAACAGCCTTAGCGAAAGGCTTCTTGAAGGGAAAGATGTAACTCTGTGAGATGAATTAACAGAACACAGAGCAGTTTCTCAGAAAGCTTCTTTCCAGTTTTGAACGGAAGATATTTCCTTTTTCACCATAGCCCTCTATGGGCTTCCAAATATCCCTTTGCCAATTCCACAAGAACAGCCTTAGCGAAAGGCTTCTTGAAGGGAAAGATGTAACTCTGTGAGATGAATTAACAGAACACAGAGCAGTTTCTCAGAAAGCTTCTTTCCAGTTTTGAACGGAAGATATTTCCTTTTTCACCATAGCCCTCTATGGGCTTCCAAATATCCCTTTGCCAATTCCACAAGAACAGCCTTAGCGAAAGGCTTCTTGAAGGGAAAGATGTAACTCTGTGAGATGAATTAACAGAACACAGAGCAGTTTCTCAGAAAGCTTCTTTCCAGTTTTGAACGGAAGATATTTCCTTTTTCACCATAGCCCTCTATGGGCTTCCAAATATCCCTTTGCCAATTCCACAAGAACAGCCTTAGCGAAAGGCTTCTTGAAGGGAAAGATGTAACTCTGTGAGATGAATTAACAGAACACAGAGCAGTTTCTCAGAAAGCTTCTTTCCAGTTTTGAACGGAAGATATTTCCTTTTTCACCATAGCCCTCTATGGGCTTCCAAATATCCCTTTGCCAATTCCACAAGAACAGCCTTAGCGAAAGGCTTCTTGAAGGGAAAGATGTAACTCTGTGAGATGAATTAACAGAACACAGAGCAGTTTCTCAGAAAGCTTCTTTCCAGTTTTGAACGGAAGATATTTCCTTTTTCACCATAGCCCTCTATGGGCTTCCAAATATCCCTTTGCCAATTCCACAAGAACAGCCTTAGCGAAAGGCTTCTTGAAGGGAAAGATGTAACTCTGTGAGATGAATTAACAGAACACAGAGCAGTTTCTCAGAAAGCTTCTTTCCAGTTTTGAACGGAAGATATTTCCTTTTTCACCGTAGCCCTCTATGGGCTTCCAAATATCCCTTTGCCAATTCCACAAGAACAGCCTTAGCGAAAGGCTTCTTGAAGGGAAAGATGTAACTCTGTGAGATGAATTAACAGAACACAGAGCAGTTTCTCAGAAAGCTTCTTTCCAGTTTTGAACGGAAGATATTTCCTTTTTCACCATAGCCCTCTATGGGCTTCCAAATATCCCTTTGCCAATTCCACAAGAACAGCCTTAGCGAAAGGCTTCTTGAAGGGAAAGATGTAACTCTGTGAGATGAATTAACAGAACACAGAGCAGTTTCTCAGAAAGCTTCTTTCCAGTTTTGAACGGAAGATATTTCCTTTTTCACCGTAGCCCTCTATGGGCTTCCAAATATCCCTTTGCCAATTCCACAAGAACAGCCTTAGCGAAAGGCTTCTTGAAGGGAAAGATGTAACTCTGTGAGATGAATTAACAGAACACAGAGCAGTTTCTCAGAAAGCTTCTTTCCAGTTTTGAACGGAAGATATTTCCTTTTTCACCATAGCCCTCTACGGGCTTCCAAATATCCCTTTGCCAATTCCACAAGAACAGCCTTAGCGAAAGGCTTCTTGAAGGGAAAGATGTAACTCTGTGAGATGAATTAACAGAACACAGAGCAGTTTCTCAGAAAGCTTCTTTCCAGTTTTGAACGGAAGATATTTCCTTTTTCACCATAGCCCTCTATGGGCTTCCAAATATCCCTTTGCCAATTCCACAAGAACAGCCTTAGCGAAAGGCTTCTTGAAGGGAAAGATGTAACTCTGTGAGATGAATTAACAGAACACAGAGCAGTTTCTCAGAAAGCTTCTTTCCAGTTTTGAACGGAAGATATTTCCTTTTTCACCATAGCCCTCTATGGGCTTCCAAATATCCCTTTGCCAATTCCACAAGAACAGCCTTAGCGAAAGGCTTCTTGAAGGGAAAGATGTAACTCTGTGAGATGAATTAACAGAACACAGAGCAGTTTCTCAGAAAGCTTCTTTCCAGTTTTGAACGGAAGATATTTCCTTTTTCACCATAGCCCTCTATGGGCTTCCAAATATCCCTTTGCCAATTCCACAAGAACAGCCTTAGCGAAAGGCTTCTTGAAGGGAAAGATGTAACTCTGTGAGATGAATTAACAGAACACAGAGCAGTTTCTCAGAAAGCTTCTTTCCAGTTTTGAACGGAAGATATTTCCTTTTTCACCATAGCCCTCTATGGGCTTCCAAATATCCCTTTGCCAATTCCACAAGAACAGCCTTAGCGAAAGGCTTCTTGAAGGTAAAGATGTAACTCTGTGAGATGAATTAACAGAACACAGAGCAGTTTCTCAGAAAGCTTCTTTCCAGTTTTGAACGGAAGATATTTCCTTTTTCACCATAGCCCTCTATGGGCTTCCAAATATCCCTTTGCCAATTCCACAAGAACAGCCTTAGCGAAAGGTTTCTTGAAGGGAAAGATGTAACTCTGTGAGATGAATTAACAGAACACAGAGCAGTTTCTCAGAAAGCTTCTTTCCAGTTTTGAACGGAAGATATTTCCTTTTTCACCGTAGCCCTCTATGGGCTTCCAAATATCCCTTTGCCAATTCCACAAGAACAGCCTTAGCGAAAGGCTTCTTGAAGGGAAAGATGTAACTCTGTGAGATGAATTAACAGAACACAGAGCAGTTTCTCAGAAAGCTTCTTTCCAGTTTTGAACGGAAGATATTTCCTTTTTCACCATAGCCCTCTATGGGCTTCCAAATATCCCTTTGCCAATTCCACAAGAACAGCCTTAGCGAAAGGCCTCTTGAAGGGAAAGATGTAACTCTGTGAGATGAATTAACAGAACACAGAGCAGTTTCTCAGAAAGCTTCTTTCCAGTTTTGAACGGAAGATATTTCCTTTTTCACCATAGCCCTCTATGGGCTTCCAAATATCCCTTTGCCAATTCCACAAGAACAGCCTTAGCGAAAGGCTTCTTGAAGGGAAAGATGTAACTCTGTGAGATGAATTAACAGAACACAGAGCAGTTTCTCAGAAAGCTTCTTTCCAGTTTTGAACGGAAGATATTTCCTTTTTCATCATAGCCCTCTATGGGCTTCCAAATATCCCTTTGCCAATTCCACAAGAACAGCCTTAGCGAAAGGCTTCTTGAAGGGAAAGATGTAACTCTGTGAGATGAATTAACAGAACACAGAGCAGTTTCTCAGAAAGCTTCTTTCCAGTTTTGAACGGAAGATATTTCCTTTTTCACCATAGCCCTCTATGGGCTTCCAAATATCCCTTTGCCAATTCCACAAGAACAGCCTTAGCGAAAGGCTTCTTGAAGGGAAAGATGTAACTCTGTGAGATGAATTAACAGAACACAGAGCAGTTTCTCAGAAAGCTTCTTTCCAGTTTTGAACGGAAGTTATTTCCTTTTTCACCATAGCCCTCTATGGGCTTCCAAATATCCCTTTGCCAATTCCACAAGAACAGCCTTAGCGAAAGGCTTCTTGAAGGGAAAGATGTAACTCTGTGAGATGAATTAACAGAACACAGAGCAGTTTCTCAGAAAGCTTCTTTCCAGTTTTGAACGGAAGATATTTCCTTTTTCACCATAGCCCTCTATGGGCTTCCAAATATCCCTTTGCCAATTCCACAAGAACAGCCTTAGCGAAAGGCTTCTTGAAGGGAAAGATGTAACTCTGTGAGATGAATTAACAGAACACAGAGCAGTTTCTCAGAAAGCTTCTTTCCAGTTTTGAACGGAAGATATTTCCTTTTTCACCGTAGCCCTCTATGGGCTTCCAAATATCCCTTTGCCAATTCCACAAGAACAGCCTTAGCGAAAGGCTTCTTGAAGGGAAAGATGTAACTCTGTGAGATGAATTAACAGAACACAGAGCAGTTTCTCAGAAAGCTTCTTTCCAGTTTTGAACGGAAGATATTTCCTTTTTCACCATAGCCCTCTATGGGCTTCCAAATATCCCTTTGCCAATTCCACAAGAACAGCCTTAGCGAAAGGCTTCTTGAAGGGAAAGATGTAACTCTGTGAGATGAATTAACAGAACACAGAGCAGTTTCTCAGAAAGCTTCTTTCCAGTTTTGAACGGAAGATATTTCCTTTTTCACCGTAGCCCACTATGGGCTTCCAAATATCCCTTTGCCAATTCCACAAGAACAGCCTTAGCGAAAGGCTTCTTGAAGGGAAAGATGTAACTCTGTGAGATGAATTAACAGAACACAGAGCAGTTTCTCAGAAAGCTTCTTTCCAGTTTTGAACGGAAGATATTTCCTTTTTCACCGTAGCCCTCTATGGGCTTCCAAATATCCCTTTGCCAATTCCACAAGAACAGCCTTAGCGAAAGGCTTCTTGAAGGGAAAGATGTAACTCTGTGAGATGAATTAACAGAACACAGAGCAGTTTCTCAGAAAGCTTCTTTCCAGTTTTGAACGGAAGATATTTCCTTTTTCACCGTAGCCCTCTATGGGCTTCCAAATATCCCTTTGCCAATTCCACAAGAACAGCCTTAGCGAAAGGCTTCTTGAAGGGAAAGATGTAACTCTGTGAGATGAATTAACAGAACACAGAGCAGGTTCTCAGAAAGCTTCTTTCCAGTTTTGAACGGAAGATATTTCCTTTTTCACCATAGCCCTCTATGGGCTTCCAAATATCCCTTTGCCAATTCCACAAGAACAGCCTTAGCGAAAGGCTTCTTGAAGGGAAAGATGTAACTCTGTGAGATGAATTAACAGAACACAGAGCAGTTTCTCAGAAAGCTTCTTTCCAGTTTTGAACGGAAGATATTTCCTTTTTCACCATAGCCCTCTATGGGCTTCCAAATATCCCTTTGCCAATTCCACAAGAACAGCCTTAGCGAAAGGCTTCTTGAAGGGAAAGATGTAACTCTGTGAGATGAATTAACAGAACACAGAGCAGTTTCTCAGAAAGCTTCTTTCCAGTTTTGAACGGAAGATATTACCTTTTTCACCATAGCCCTCTACGGGCTTCCAAATATCCCTTTGCCAATTCCACAAGAACAGCCTTAGCGAAAGGCTTCTTGAAGGGAAAGATGTAATTCTGTGAGATGAATTAACAGAACACAGAGCAGTTTCTCAGAAAGCTTCTTTCCAGTTTTGAACGGAAGATATTTCCTTTTTCACCATAGCCCTCTATGGGCTTCCAAATATCCCTTTGCCAATTCCACAAGAACAGCCTTAGCGAAAGGCTTCTTGAAGGGAAAGATGTAACTCTGTGAGATGAATTAACAGAACACAGAGCAGTTTCTCAGAAAGCTTCTTTCCAGTTTTGAACGGAAGATATTTCCTTTTTCACCATAGCCCTCTATGGGCTTCCAAATATCCCTTTGCCAATTCCACAAGAACAGCCTTAGCGAAAGGCTTCTTGAAGGGAAAGATGTAACTCTGTGAGATGAATTAACAGAACACAGAGCAGTTTCTCAGAAAGCTTCTTTCCAGTTTTGAACGGAAGATATTTCCTTTTTCACCATAGCCCTCTATGGGCTTCCAAATATCCCTTTGCCAATTCCACAAGAACAGCCTTAGCGAAAGGCTTCTTGAAGGGAAAGATGTAACTCTGTGAGATGAATTAACAGAACACAGAGCAGTTTCTCAGAAAGCTTCTTTCCAGTTTTGAACGGAAGATATTTCCTTTTTCACCATAGCCCTCTATGGGCTTCCAAATATCCCTTTGCCAATTCCACAAGAACAGCCTTAGCGAAAGGCTTCTTGAAGGGAAAGATGTAACTCTGTGAGATGAATTAACAGAACACAGAGCAGTTTCTCAGAAAGCTTCTTTCCAGTTTTGAACGGAAGATATTTCCTTTTTCACCATAGCCCTCTATGGGCTTCCAAATATCCCTTTGCCAATTCCACAAGAACAGCCTTAGCGAAAGGCTTCTTGAAGGGAAAGATGTAACTCTGTGAGATGAATTAACAGAACACAGAGCAGTTTCTCAGAAAGCTTCTTTCCAGTTTTGAACGGAAGATATTACCTTTTTCACCATAGCCCTCTACGGGCTTCCAAATATCCCTTTGCCAATTCCACAAGAACAGCCTTAGCGAAAGGCTTCTTGAAGGGAAAGATGTAATTCTGTGAGATGAATTAACAGAACACAGAGCAGTTTCTCAGAAAGCTTCTTTCCAGTTTTGAACGGAAGATATTTCCTTTTTCACCATAGCCCTCTATGGGCTTCCAAATATCCCTTTGCCAATTCCACAAGAACAGCCTTAGCGAAAGGCTTCTTGAAGGGAAAGATGTAACTCTGTGAGATGAATTAACAGAACACAGAGCAGTTTCTCAGAAAGCTTCTTTCCAGTTTTGAACGGAAGATATTTCCTTTTTCACCATAGCCCTCTATGGGCTTCCAAATATCCCTTTGCCAATTCCACAAGAACAGCCTTAGCGAAAGGCTTCTTGAAGGGAAAGATGTAACTCTGTGAGATGAATTAACAGAACACAGAGCAGTTTCTCAGAAAGCTTCTTTCCAGTTTTGAACGGAAGATATTTCCTTTTTCACCATAGCCCTCTATGGGCTTCCAAATATCCCTTTGCCAATTCCACAAGAACAGCCTTAGCGAAAGGCTTCTTGAAGGGAAAGATGTAACTCTGTGAGATGAATTAACAGAACACAGAGCAGTTTCTCAGAAAGCTTCTTTCCAGTTTTGAACGGAAGATATTTCCTTTTTCACCATAGCCCTCTATGGGCTTCCAAATATCCCTTTGCCAATTCCACAAGAACAGCCTTAGCGAAAGGCTTCTTGAAGGGAAAGATGTAACTCTGTGAGATGAATTAACAGAACACAGAGCAGTTTCTCAGAAAGCTTCTTTCCAGTTTTGAACGGAAGATATTTCCTTTTTCACCATAGCCCTCTATGGGCTTCCAAATATCCCTTTGCCAATTCCACAAGAACAGCCTTAGCGAAAGGCTTCTTGAAGGGAAAGATGTAACTCTGTGAGATGAATTAACAGAACACAGAGCAGTTTCTCAGAAAGCTTCTTTCCAGTTTTGAACGGAAGATATTTCCTTTTTCACCATAGCCCTCTATGGGCTTCCAAATATCCCTTTGCCAATTCCACAAGAACAGCCTTAGCGAAAGGCTTCTTGAAGGGAAAGATGTAACTCTGTGAGATGAATTAACAGAACACAGAGCAGTTTCTCAGAAAGCTTCTTTCCAGTTTTGAACGGAAGATATTTCCTTTTTCACCATAGCCCTCTATGGGCTTCCAAATATCCCTTTGCCAATTCCACAAGAACAGCCTTAGCGAAAGGCTTCTTGAAGGGAAAGATGTAACTCTGTGAGATGAATTAACAGAACACAGAGCAGTTTCTCAGAAAGCTTCTTTCCAGTTTTGAACGGAAGATATTTCCTTTTTCACCATAGCCCTCTATGGGCTTCCAAATATCCCTTTGCCAATTCCACAAGAACAGCCTTAGCGAAAGGCTTCTTGAAGGGAAAGATGTAACTCTGTGAGATGAATTAACAGAACACAGAGCAGTTTCTCAGAAAGCTTCTTTCCAGTTTTGAACGGAAGATATTTCCTTTTTCACCATAGCCCTCTATGGGCTTCCAAATATCCCTTTGCCAATTCCACAAGAACAGCCTTAGCGAAAGGCTTCTTGAAGGGAAAGATGTAACTCTGTGAGATGAATTAACAGAACACAGAGCAGTTTCTCAGAAAGCTTCTTTCCAGTTTTGAACGGAAGATATTTCCTTTTTCACCATAGCCCTCTACGGGCTTCCAAATATCCCTTTGCCAATTCCACAAGAACAGCCTTAGCGAAAGGCTTCTTGAAGGGAAAGATGTAACTCTGTGAGATGAATTAACAGAACACAGAGCAGTTTCTCAGAAAGCTTCTTTCCAGTTTTGAACGGAAGATATTTCCTTTTTCACCATAGCCCTCTATGGGCTTCCAAATATCCCTTTGCCAATTCCACAAGAACAGCCTTAGCGAAAGGCTTCTTGAAGGGAAAGATGTAACTCTGTGAGATGAATTAACAGAACACAGAGCAGTTTCTCAGAAAGCTTCTTTCCAGTTTTGAACGGAAGATATTTCCTTTTTCACCGTAGCCCTCTATGGGCTTCCAAATATCCCTTTGCCAATACCACAAGAACAGCCTTAGCGAAAGGCTTCTTGAAAGGAAAGATGTAACTCTGTGAGATGAATTAACAGAACACAGAGCAGTTTCTCAGAAAGCTTCTTTCCAGTTTTGAACGGAAGATATTTCCTTTTTCACCGTAGCCCTCTATGGTCTTCCAAATATCCCTTTGCCAATTCCACAAGAACAGCCTTAGCGAAAGGCTTCTTGAAGGGAAAGATGTAACTCTGTGAGATGAATTAACAGAACACAGAGCAGTTTCTCAGAAAGCTTCTTTCCAGTTTTGAACGGAAGATATTTCCTTTTTCACCATAGCCCTCTATGGGCTTCCAAATATCCCTTTGCCAATTCCACAAGAACAGCCTTAGCGAAAGGCTTCTTGAAGGGAAAGATGTAACTCTGTGAGATGAATTAACAGAACACAGAGCAGTTTCTCAGAAAGCTTCTTTCCAGTTTTGAACGGAAGATATTTCCTTTTTCACCGTAGCCCTCTATGGGCTTCCAAATATCCCTTTGCCAATTCCACAAGAACAGCCTTAGCGAAAGGCTTCTTGAAGGGAAAGATGTAACTCTGTGAGATGAATTAACAGAACACAGAGCAGTTTCTCAGAAAGCTTCTTTCCAGTTTTGAACGGAAGATATTTCCTTTTTCACCATAGCCCTCTATGGGCTTCCAAATATCCCTTTGCCAATTCCACAAGAACAGCCTTAGCGAAAGGCTTCTTGAAGGGAAAGATGTAACTCTGTGAGATGAATTAACAGAACACAGAGCAGTTTCTCAGAAAGCTTCTTTCCAGTTTTGAACGGAAGATATTTCCTTTTTCACCATAGCCCTCTATGGGCTTCCAAATATCCCTTTGCCAATTCCACAAGAACAGCCTTAGCGAAAGGCTTCTTGAAGGGAAAGATGTAACTCTGTGAGATGAATTAACAGAACACAGAGCAGTTTCTCAGAAAGCTTCTTTCCAGTTTTGAACGGAAGATATTTCCTTTTTCACCATAGCCCTCTATGGGCTTCCAAATATCCCTTTGCCAATTCCACAAGAACAGCCTTAGCGAAAGGCTTCTTGAAGGGAAAGATGTAACTCTGTGAGATGAATTAACAGAACACAGAGCAGTTTCTCAGAAAGCTTCTTTCCAGTTTTGAACGGAAGATATTTCCTTTTTCACCATAGCCCTCTATGGGCTTCCAAATATCCCTTTGCCAATTCCACAAGAACAGCCTTAGCGAAAGGCTTCTTGAAGGGAAAGATGTAACTCTGTGAGATGAATTAACAGAACACAGAGCAGTTTCTCAGAAAGCTTCTTTCCAGTTTTGAACGGAAGATATTTCCTTTTTCACCATAGCCCTCTCTGGGCTTCCAAATATCCCTTTGCCAATTCCACAAGAACAGCCTTAGCGAAAGGCTTCTTGAAGGGAAAGATGTAACTCTGTGAGATGAATTAACAGAACACAGAGCAGTTTCTCAGAAAGCTTCTTTCCAGTTTTGAACGGAAGATATTTCCTTTTTCACCATAGCCCTCTCTGGGCTTCCAAATATCCCTTTGCCAATTCCACAAGAACAGCCTTAGCGAAAGGCTTCTTGAAGGGAAAGATGTAACTCTGTGAGATGAATTAACAGAACACAGAGCAGTTTCTCAGAAAGCTTCTTTCCAGTTTTGAACGGAAGATATTTCCTTTTTCACCATAGCCCTCTATGGGCTTCCAAATATCCCTTTGCCAATTCCACAAGAACAGCCTTAGCGAAAGGCTTCTTGAAGGGAAAGATGTAACTCTGTGAGATGAATTAACAGAACACAGAGCAGTTTCTCAGAAAGCTTCTTTCCAGTTTTGAACGGAAGATATTTCCTTTTTCACCATAGCCCTCTATGGGCTTCCAAATATCCCTTTGCCAATTCCACAAGAACAGCCTTAGCGAAAGGCTTCTTGAAGGGAAAGATGTAACTCTGTGAGATGAATTAACAGAACACAGAGCAGTTTCTCAGAAAGCTTCTTTCCAGTTTTGAACGGAAGATATTTCCTTTTTCACCATAGCCCTCTATGGGCTTCCAAATATCCCTTTGCCAATTCCACAAGAACAGCCTTAGCGAAAGGCTTCTTGAAGGGAAAGATGTAACTCTGTGAGATGAATTAACAGAACACAGAGCAGTTTCTCAGAAAGCTTCTTTCCAGTTTTGAACGGAAGATATTTCCTTTTTCACCATAGCCCTCTATGGGCTTCCAAATATCCCTTTGCCAATTCCACAAGAACAGCCTTAGCGAAAGGCTTCTTGAAGGGAAAGATGTAACTCTGTGAGATGAATTAACAGAACACAGAGCAGTTTCTCAGAAAGCTTCTTTCCAGTTTTGAACGGAAGATATTTCCTTTTTCACCGTAGCCCTCTATGGGCTTCCAAATATCCCTTTGCCAATTCCACAAGAACAGCCTTAGCGAAAGGCTTCTTGAAGGGAAAGATGTAACTCTGTGAGATGAATTAACAGAACACAGAGCAGTTTCTCAGAAAGCTTCTTTCCAGTTTTGAACGGAAGATATTTCCTTTTTCACCATAGCCCTCTCTGGGCTTCCAAATATCCCTTTGCCAATTCCACAAGAACAGCCTTAGCGAAAGGCTTCTTGAAGGGAAAGATGTAACTCTGTGAGATGAATTAACAGAACACAGAGCAGTTTCTCAGAAAGCTTCTTTCCAGTTTTGAACGGAAGATATTTCCTTTTTCACCATAGCCCTCTATGGGCTTCCAAATATCCCTTTGCCAATTCCACAAGAACAGCCTTAGCGAAAGGCTTCTTGAAGGGAAAGATGTAACTCTGTGAGATGAATTAACAGAACACAGAGCAGTTTCTCAGAAAGCTTCTTTCCAGTTTTGAACGGAAGATATTTCCTTTTTCACCATAGCCCTCTATGGGCTTCCAAATATCCCTTTGCCAATTCCACAAGAACAGCCTTAGCGAAAGGCTTCTTGAAGGGAAAGATGTAACTCTGTGAGATGAATTAACAGAACACAGAGCAGTTTCTCAGAAAGCTTCTTTCCAGTTTTAAACGGAAGATATTTCCTTTTTCACCATAGCCCTCTATGGGCTTCCAAATATCCCTTTGCCAATTCCACAAGAACAGCCTTAGCGAAAGGCTTCTTGAAGGGAAAGATGTAACTCTGTGAGATGAATTAACAGAACACAGAGCAGTTTCTCAGAAAGCTTCTTTCCAGTTTTGAACGGAAGATATTTCCTTTTTCACCATAGCCCTCTATGGGCTTCCAAATATCCCTTTGCCAATTCCACAAGAACAGCCTTAGCGAAAGGCTTCTTGAAGGGAAAGATGTAACTCTGTGAGATGAATTAACAGAACACAGAGCAGTTTCTCAGAAAGCTTCTTTCCAGTTTTGAACGGAAGATATTTCCTTTTTCACCATAGCCCTCTATGGGCTTCCAAATATCCCTTTGCCAATTCCACAAGAACAGCCTTAGCGAAAGGCTTCTTGAAGGGAAAGATGTAACTCTGTGAGATGAATTAACAGAACACAGAGCAGTTTCTCTGAAAGCTTCTTTCCAGTTTTGAACGGAAGATATTTCCTTTTTCACCATAGCCCTCTATGGGCTTCCAAATATCCCTTTGCCAATTCCACAAGAACAGCCTTAGCGAAAGGCTTCTTGAAGGGAAAGATGTAACTCTGTGAGATGAATTAACAGAACACAGAGCAGTTTCTCAGAAAGCTTCTTTCCAGTTTTGAACGGAAGATATTTCCTTTTTCACCGTAGCCCTCTATGGGCTTCCAAATATCCCTTTGCCAATTCCACAAGAACAGCCTTAGCGAAAGGCTTCTTGAAGGGAAAGATGTAACTCTGTGAGATGAATTAACAGAACACAGAGCAGTTTCTCAGAAAGCTTCTTTCCAGTTTTGAACGGAAGATATTTCCTTTTTCACCATAGCCCTCTATGGGCTTCCAAATATCCCTTTGCCAATTCCACAAGAACAGCCTTAGCGAAAGGCTTCTTGAAGGGAAAGATGTAACTCTGTGAGATGAATTAACAGAACACAGAGCAGTTTCTCAGAAAGCTTCTTTCCAGTTTTGAACGGAAGATATTTCCTTTTTCACCATAGCCCTCTATGGGCTTCCAAATATCCCTTTGCCAATTCCACAAGAACAGCCTTAGCGAAAGGCTTCTTGAAGGGAAAGATGTAACTCTGTGAGATGAATTAACAGAACACAGAGCAGTTTCTCAGAAAGCTTCTTTCCAGTTTTGAACGGAAGATATTTCCTTTTTCACCATAGCCCTCTATGGGCTTCCAAATATCCCTTTGCCAATTCCACAAGAACAGCCTTAGCGAAAGGCTTCTTGAAGGGAAAGATGTAACTCTGTGAGATGAATTAACAGAACACAGAGCAGTTTCTCAGAAAGCTTCTTTCCAGTTTTGAACGGAAGATATTTCCTTTTTCACCATAGCCCTCTATGGGCTTCCAAATATCCCTTTGCCAATTCCACAAGAACAGCCTTAGCGAAAGGCTTCTTGAAGGGAAAGATGTAACTCTGTGAGATGAATTAACAGAACACAGAGCAGTTTCTCAGAAAGCTTCTTTCCAGTTTTGAACGGAAGATATTTCCTTTTTCACCATAGCCCTCTATGGGCTTCCAAATATCCCTTTGCCAATTCCACAAGAACAGCCTTAGCGAAAGGCTTCTTGAAGGGAAAGATGTAACTCTGTGAGATGAATTAACAGAACACAGAGCAGTTTCTCAGAAAGCTTCTTTCCAGTTTTGAACGGAAGATATTTCCTTTTTCACCGTAGCCCTCTATGGGCTTCCAAATATCCCTTTGCCAATTCCACAAGAACAGCCTTAGCGAAAGGCTTCTTGAAGGGAAAGATGTAACTCTGTGAGATGAATTAACAGAACACAGAGCAGTTTCTCAGAAAGCTTCTTTCCAGTTTTGAACGGAAGATATTTCCTTTTTCACCGTAGCCCTCTATGGGCTTCCAAATATCCCTTTGCCAAGTCCACAAGAACAGCCTTAGCGAAAGGCTTCTTGAAGGGAAAGATGTAACTCTGTGAGATGAATTAACAGAACACAGAGCAGTTTCTCAGAAAGCTTCTTTCCAGTTTTGAACGGAAGATATTTCCTTTTTCACCATAGCCCTCTATGGGCTTCCAAATATCCCTTTGCCAATTCCACAAGAACAGCCTTAGCGAAAGGCTTCTTGAAGGGAAAGATGTAACTCTGTGAGATGAATTAACAGAACACAGAGCAGTTTCTCAGAAAGCTTCTTTCCAGTTTTGAACGGAAGATATTTCCTTTTTCACCATAGCCCTCTATGGGCTTCCAAATATCCCTTTGCCAATTCCACAAGAACAGCCTTAGCGAAAGGCTTCTTGAAGGGAAAGATGTAACTCTGTGAGATGAATTAACAGAACACAGAGCAGTTTCTCAGAAAGCTTCTTTCCAGTTTTGAACGGAAGATATTTCCTTTTTCACCATAGCCCTCTATGGGCTTCCAAATATCCCTTTCCCAATTCCACAAGAACAGCCTTAGCGAAAGGCTTCTTGAAGGGAAAGATGTAACTCTGTGAGATGAATTAACAGAACACAGAGCAGTTTCTCAGAAAGCTTCTTTCCAGTTTTGATCGGAAGATATTACCTTTTTCACCATAGCCCTCTATGGGCTTCCAAATATCCCTTTGCCAATTCCACAAGAACAGCCTTAGCGAAAGGCTTCTTGAAGGGAAAGATGTAACTCTGTGAGATGAATTAACAGAACACAGAGCAGTTTCTCAGAAAGCTTCTTTCCAGTTTTGAACGGAAGATATTTCCTTTTTCACCATAGCCCTCTATGGGCTTCCAAATATCCCTTTGCCAATTCCACAAGAACAGCCTTAGCGAAAGGCTTCTTGAAGGGAAAGATGTAACTCTGTGAGATGAATTAACAGAACACAGAGCAGTTTCTCAGAAAGCTTCTTTCCAGTTTTGAACGGAAGATATTTCCTTTTTCACCATAGCCCTCTATGGGCTTCCAAATATCCCTTTGCCAATTCCACAAGAACAGCCTTAGCGAAAGGCTTCTTGAAGGGAAAGATGTAACTCTGTGAGATGAATTAACAGAACACAGAGCAGTTTCTCAGAAAGCTTCTTTCCAGTTTTGAACGGAAGATATTTCCTTTTTCACCATAGCCCTCTATGGGCTTCCAAATATCCCTTTGCCAATTCCACAAGAACAGCCTTAGCGAAAGGCTTCTTGAAGGGAAAGATGTAACTCTGTGAGATGAATTAACAGAACACAGAGCAGTTTCTCAGAAAGCTTCTTTCCAGTTTTGAACGGAAGATATTTCCTTTTTCACCATAGCCCTCTATGGGCTTCCAAATATCCCTTTGCCAATTCCACAAGAACAGCCTTAGCGAAAGGCTTCTTGAAGGGAAAGATGTAACTCTGTGAGATGAATTAACAGAACACAGAGCAGTTTCTCAGAAAGCTTCTTTCCAGTTTTGAACGGAAGATATTTCCTTTTTCACCATAGCCCTCTATGGGCTTCCAAATATCCCTTTGCCAATTCCACAAGAACAGCCTTAGCGAAAGGCTTCTTGAAGGGAAAGATGTAACTCTGTGAGATGAATTAACAGAACACAGAGCAGTTTCTCAGAAAGCTTCTTTCCAGTTTTGAACGGAAGATATTTCCTTTTTCACCATAGCCCTCTATGGGCTTCCAAATATCCCTTTGCCAATTCCACAAGAACAGCCTTAGCGAAAGGCTTCTTGAAGGGAAAGATGTAACTCTGTGAGATGAATTAACAGAACACAGAGCAGTTTCTCAGAAAGCTTCTTTCCAGTTTTGAACGGAAGATATTTCCTTTTTCACCATAGCCCTCTATGGGCTTCCAAATATCCCTTTGCCAATTCCACAAGAACAGCCTTAGCGAAAGCCTTCTTGAAGGGAAAGATGTAACTCTGTGAGATGAATTAACAGAACACAGAGCAGTTTCTCAGAAAGCTTCTTTCCAGTTTTGAACGGAAGATATTTCCTTTTTCACCGTAGCCCTCTATGGGCTTCCAAATATCCCTTTGCCAATTCCACAAGAACAGCCTTAGCGAAAGGCTTCTTGAAGGGAAAGATGTAACTCTGTGAGATGAATTAACAGAACACAGAGCAGTTTCTCAGAAAGCTTCTTTCCAGTTTTGAACGGAAGATATTTCCTTTTTCACCATAGCCCTCTATGGGCTTCCAAATATCCCTTTGCCAATTCCACAAGAACAGCCTTAGCGAAAGGCTTCTTGAAGGGAAAGATGTAACTCTGTGAGATGAATTAACAGAACACAGAGCAGTTTCTCAGAAAGCTTCTTTCCAGTTTTGAACGGAAGATATTTCCTTTTTCACCATAGCCCTCTATGGGCTTCCAAATAACCCTTTGCCAATTCCACAAGAACAGCCTTAGCGAAAGCCTTCTTGAAGGGAAAGATGTAACTCTGTGAGATGAATTAACAGAACACAGAGCAGTTTCTCAGAAAGCTTCTTTCCAGTTTTGAACGGAAGATATTTCCTTTTTCACCGTAGCCCTCTATGGGCTTCCAAATATCCCTTTGCCAATTCCACAAGAACAGCCTTAGCGAAAGGCTTCTTGAAGGGAAAGATGTAACTCTGTGAGATGAATTAACAGAACACAGAGCAGTTTCTCAGAAAGCTTCTTTCCAGTTTTGAACGGAAGATATTTCCTTTTTCACCATAGCCCTCTACGGGCTTCCAAATATCCCTTTGCCAATTCCACAAGAACAGCCTTAGCGAAAGGCTTCTTGAAGGGAAAGATGTAACTCTGTGAGATGAATTAACAGAACACAGAGCAGTTTCTCAGAAAGCTTCTTTCCAGTTTTGAACGGAAGATATTTCCTTTTTCACCATAGCCCTCTACGGGCTTCCAAATATCCCTTTGCCAATTCCACAAGAACAGCCTTAGCGAAAGGCTTCTTGAAGGGAAAGATGTAACTCTGTGAGATGAATTAACAGAACACAGAGCAGTTTCTCAGAAAGCTTCTTTCCAGTTTTGAACGGAAGATATTTCCTTTTTCACCATAGCCCTCTACGGGCTTCCAAATATCCCTTTGCCAATTCCACAAGAACAGCCTTAGCGAAAGGCTTCTTGAAGGGAAAGATGTAACTCTGTGAGATGAATTAACAGAACACAGAGCAGTTTCTCAGAAAGCTTCTTTCCAGTTTTGAACGGAAGATATTTCCTTTTTCACCATAGCCCTCTATGGGCTTCCAAATATCCCTTTGCCAATTCCACAAGAACAGCCTTAGCGAAAGGCTTCTTGAAGGGAAAGATGTAACTCTGTGAGATGAATTAACAGAACACAGAGCAGTTTCTCAGAAAGCTTCTTTCCAGTTTTGAACGGAAGATATTTCCTTTTTCACCATAGCCCTCTATGGGCTTCCAAATATCCCTTTGCCAATTCCACAAGAACAGCCTTAGCGAAAGGCTTCTTGAAGGGAAAGATGTAACTCTGTGAGATGAATTAACAGAACACAGAGCAGTTTCTCAGAAAGCTTCTTTCCAGTTTTGAACGGAAGATATTTCCTTTTTCACCATAGCCCTCTATGGGCTTCCAAATATCCCTTTGCCAATTCCACAAGAACAGCCTTAGCGAAAGGCTTCTTGAAGGGAAAGATGTAACTCTGTGAGATGAATTAACAGAACACACAGCAGTTTCTCAGAAAGCTTCTTTCCAGTTTTGAACGGAAGATATTTCCTTTTTCACCATAGCCCTCTATGGGCTTCCAAATATCCCTTTGCCAATTCCACAAGAACAGCCTTAGCGAAAGGCTTCTTGAAGGGAAAGATGTAACTCTGTGAGATGAATTAACAGAACACAGAGCAGTTTCTCAGAAAGCTTCTTTCCAGTTTTGAACGGAAGATATTTCCTTTTTCACCATAGCCCTCTATGGGCTTCCAAATATCCCTTTGCCAATTCCACAAGAACAGCCTTAGCGAAAGGCTTCTTGAAGGGAAAGATGTAACTCTGTGAGATGAATTAACAGAACACAGAGCAGTTTCTCAGAAAGCTTCTTTCCAGTTTTGAACGGAAGATATTTCCTTTTTCACCATAGCCCTCTATGGGCTTCCAAATATCCCTTTGCCAATTCCACAAGAACAGCCTTAGCGAAAGGCTTCTTGAAGGGAAAGATGTAACTCTGTGAGATGAATTAACAGAACACAGAGCAGTTTCTCAGAAAGCTTCTTTCCAGTTTTGAACGGAAGATATTTCCTTTTTCACCGTAGCCCTCTATGGGCTTCCAAATATCCCTTTGCCAATTCCACAAGAACAGCCTTAGCGAAAGGCTTCTTGAAGGGAAAGATGTAACTCTGTGAGATGAATTAACAGAACACAGAGCAGTTTCTCAGAAAGCTTCTTTCCAGTTTTGAACGGAAGATATTTCCTTTTTCACCATAGCCCTCTATGGGCTTCCAAATATCCCTTTGCCAATTCCACAAGAACAGCCTTAGCGAAAGGCTTCTTGAAGGGAAAGATGTAACTCTGTGAGATGAATTAACAGAACACAGAGCAGTTTCTCAGAAAGCTTCTTTCCAGTTTTGAACGGAAGATATTTCCTTTTTCACCATAGCCCTCTATGGGCTTCCAAATATCCCTTTGCCAATTCCACAAGAACAGCCTTAGCGAAAGGCTTCTTGAAGGGAAAGATGTAACTCTGTGAGATGAATTAACAGAACACAGAGCAGTTTCTCAGAAAGCTTCTTTCCAGTTTTGAACGGAAGATATTTCCTTTTTCACCGTAGCCCTCTATGGGCTTCCAAATATCCCTTTGCCAATTCCACAAGAACAGCCTTAGCGAAAGGCTTCTTGAAGGGAAAGATGTAACTCTGTGAGATGAATTAACAGAACACAGAGCAGTTTCTCAGAAAGCTTCTTTCCAGTTTTGAACGGAAGATATTTCCTTTTTCACCGTAGCCCTCTATGGGCTTCCAAATATCCCTTTGCCAATTCCACAAGAACAGCCTTAGCGAAAGGCTTCTTGAAGGGAAAGATGTAACTCTGTGAGATGAATTAACAGAACACAGAGCAGTTTCTCAGAAAGCTTCTTTCCAGTTTTGAACGGAAGATATTTCCTTTTTCACCATAGCCCTCTATGGGCTTCCAAATATCCCTTTGCCAATTCCACAAGAACAGCCTTAGCGAAAGGCTTCTTGAAGGGAAAGATGTAACTCTGTGAGATGAATTAACAGAACACAGAGCAGTTTCTCAGAAAGCTTCTTTCCAGTTTTGAACGGAAGATATTTCCTTTTTCACCATAGCCCTCTATGGGCTTCCAAATATCCCTTTGCCAATTCCACAAGAACAGCCTTAGCGAAAGGCTTCTTGAAGGGAAAGATGTAACTCTGTGAGATGAATTAACAGAACACAGAGCAGTTTCTCAGAAAGCTTCTTTCCAGTTTTGAACGGAAGATATTTCCTTTTTCACCGTAGCCCTCTATGGGCTTCCAAATATCCCTTTGCCAATTCCACAAGAACAGCCTTAGCGAAAGGCTTCTTGAAGGGAAAGATGTAACTCTGTGAGATGAATTAACAGAACACAGAGCAGTTTCTCAGAAAGCTTCTTTCCAGTTTTGAACGGAAGATATTTCCTTTTTCACCATAGCCCTCTACGGGCTTCCAAATATCCCTTTGCCAATTCCACAAGAACAGCCTTAGCGAAAGGCTTCTTGAAGGGAAAGATGTAACTCTGTGAGATGAATTAACAGAACACAGAGCAGTTTCTCAGAAAGCTTCTTTCCAGTTTTGAACGGAAGATATTTCCTTTTTCACCATAGCCCTCTATGGGCTTCCAAATATCCCTTTGCCAATTCCACAAGAACAGCCTTAGCGAAAGGCTTCTTGAAGGGAAAGATGTAACTCTGTGAGATGAATTAACAGAACACAGAGCAGTTTCTCAGAAAGCTTCTTTCCAGTTTTGAACGGAAGATATTTCCTTTTTCACCATAGCCCTCTATGGGCTTCCAAATATCCCTTTGCCAATTCCACAAGAACAGCCTTAGCGAAAGGCTTCTTGAAGGGAAAGATGTAACTCTGTGAGATGAATTAACAGAACACAGAGCAGTTTCTCAGAAAGCTTCTTTCCAGTTTTGAACGGAAGATATTTCCTTTTTCACCGTAGCCCTCTATGGGCTTCCAAATATCCCTTTGCCAATTCCACAAGAACAGCCTTAGCGAAAGGCTTCTTGAAGGTAAAGATGTAACTCTGTGAGATGAATTAACAGAACACAGAGCAGTTTCTCAGAAAGCTTCTTTCCAGTTTTGAACGGAAGATATTTCCTTTTTCACCATAGCCCTCTATGGGCTTCCAAATATCCCTTTGCCAATTCCACAAGAACAGCCTTAGCGAAAGGCTTCTTGAAGGGAAAGATGTAACTCTGTGAGATGAATTAACAGAACACAGAGCAGTTTCTCAGAAAGCTTCTTTCCAGTTTTGAACGGAAGATATTTCCTTTTTCACCATAGCCCTCTATGGGCTTCCAAATATCCCTTTGCCAATTCCACAAGAACAGCCTTAGCGAAAGGTTTCTTGAAGGGAAAGATGTAACTCTGTGAGATGAATTAACAGAACACAGAGCAGTTTCTCAGAAAGCTTCTTTCCAGTTTTGAACGGAAGATATTTCCTTTTTCACCGTAGCCCTCTATGGGCTTCCAAATATCCCTTTGCCAATTCCACAAGAACAGCCTTAGCGAAAGGCTTCTTGAAGGGAAAGATGTAACTCTGTGAGATGAATTAACAGAACACAGAGCAGTTTCTCAGAAAGCTTCTTTCCAGTTTTGAACGGAAGATATTTCCTTTTTCACCATAGCCCTCTATGGGCTTCCAAATATCCCTTTGCCAATTCCACAAGAACAGCCTTAGCGAAAGGCCTCTTGAAGGGAAAGATGTAACTCTGTGAGATGAATTAACAGAACACAGAGCAGTTTCTCAGAAAGCTTCTTTCCAGTTTTGAACGGAAGATATTTCCTTTTTCACCATAGCCCTCTATGGGCTTCCAAATATCCCTTTGCCAATTCCACAAGAACAGCCTTAGCGAAAGGCTTCTTGAAGGGAAAGATGTAACTCTGTGAGATGAATTAACAGAACACAGAGCAGTTTCTCAGAAAGCTTCTTTCCAGTTTTGAACGGAAGATATTTCCTTTTTCACCATAGCCCTCTATGGGCTTCCAAATATCCCTTTGCCAATTCCACAAGAACAGCCTTAGCGAAAGGCTTCTTGAAGGGAAAGATGTAACTCTGTGAGATGAATTAACAGAACACAGAGCAGTTTCTCAGAAAGCTTCTTTCCAGTTTTGAACGGAAGATATTTCCTTTTTCACCGTAGCCCTCTATGGGCTTCCAAATATCCCTTTGCCAATTCCACAAGAACAGCCTTAGCGAAAGGCTTCTTGAAGGGAAAGATGTAACTCTGTGAGATGAATTAACAGAACACAGAGCAGTTTCTCAGAAAGCTTCTTTCCAGTTTTGAACGGAAGTTATTTCCTTTTTCACCATAGCCCTCTATGGGCTTCCAAATATCCCTTTGCCAATTCCACAAGAACAGCCTTAGCGAAAGGCTTCTTGAAGGGAAAGATGTAACTCTGTGAGATGAATTAACAGAACACAGAGCAGTTTCTCAGAAAGCTTCTTTCCAGTTTTGAACGGAAGATATTTCCTTTTTCACCATAGCCCTCTATGGGCTTCCAAATATCCCTTTGCCAATTCCACAAGAACAGCCTTAGCGAAAGGCTTCTTGAAGGGAAAGATGTAACTCTGTGAGATGAATTAACAGAACACAGAGCAGTTTCTCAGAAAGCTTCTTTCCAGTTTTGAACGGAAGATATTTCCTTTTTCACCGTAGCCCTCTATGGGCTTCCAAATATCCCTTTGCCAATTCCACAAGAACAGCCTTAGCGAAAGGCTTCTTGAAGGGAAAGATGTAACTCTGTGAGATGAATTAACAGAACACAGAGCAGTTTCTCAGAAAGCTTCTTTCCAGTTTTGAACGGAAGATATTTCCTTTTTCACCATAGCCCTCTATGGGCTTCCAAATATCCCTTTGCCAATTCCACAAGAACAGCCTTAGCGAAAGGCTTCTTGAAGGGAAAGATGTAACTCTGTGAGATGAATTAACAGAACACAGAGCAGTTTCTCAGAAAGCTTCTTTCCAGTTTTGAACGGAAGATATTTCCTTTTTCACCGTAGCCCACTATGGGCTTCCAAATATCCCTTTGCCAATTCCACAAGAACAGCCTTAGCGAAAGGCTTCTTGAAGGGAAAGATGTAACTCTGTGAGATGAATTAACAGAACACAGAGCAGTTTCTCAGAAAGCTTCTTTCCAGTTTTGAACGGAAGATATTTCCTTTTTCACCGTAGCCCTCTATGGGCTTCTAAATATCCCTTTGCCAATTCCACAAGAACAGCCTTAGCGAAAGGCTTCTTGAAGGGAAAGATGTAACTCTGTGAGATGAATTAACAGAACACAGAGCAGTTTCTCAGAAAGCTTCTTTCCAGTTTTGAACGGAAGATATTTCCTTTTTCACCTTAGCCCTCTATGGGCTTCCAAATATCCCTTTGCCAATTCCACAAGAACAGCCTTAGCGAAAGGCTTCTTGAAGGGAAAGATGTAACTCTGTGAGATGAATTAACAGAACACAGAGCAGTTTCTCAGAAAGCTTCTTTCCAGTTTTGAACGGAAGATATTTCCTTTTTCACCATAGCCCTCTATGGGCTTCCAAATATCCCTTTGCCAATTCCACAAGAACAGCCTTAGCGAAAGGCTTCTTGAAGGGAAAGATGTAACTCTGTGAGATGAATTAACAGAACACAGAGCAGTTTCTCAGAAAGCTTCTTTCCAGTTTTGAACGGAAGATATTTCCTTTTTCACCATAGCCCTCTATGGGCTTCCAAATATCCCTTTGCCAATTCCACAAGAACAGCCTTAGCGAAAGGCTTCTTGAAGGGAAAGATGTAACTCTGTGAGATGAATTAACAGAACACAGAGCAGTTTCTCAGAAAGCTTCTTTCCAGTTTTGAACGGAAGATATTTCCTTTTTCACCATAGCCCTCTATGGGCTTCCAAATATCCCTTTGCCAATTCCACAAGAACAGCCTTAGCGAAAGGCTTCTTGAAGGGAAAGATGTAACTCTGTGAGATGAATTAACAGAACACAGAGCAGTTTCTCAGAAAGCTTCTTTCCAGTTTTGAACGGAAGATATTTCCTTTTTCACCATAGCCCTCTATGGGCTTCCAAATATCCCTTTGCCAATTCCACAAGAACAGCCTTAGCGAAAGGCTTCTTGAAGGGAAAGATGTAACTCAGTGAGATGAATTAACAGAACACAGAGCAGTTTCTCAGAAAGCTTCTTTCCAGTTTTGAACGGAAGATATTACCTTTTTCACCATAGCCCTCTATGGGCTTCCAAATATCCCTTTGCCAATTCCACAAGAACAGCCTTAGCGAAAGGCTTCTTGAAGGGAAAGATGTAACTCTGTGAGATGAATTAACAGAACACAGAGCAGTTTCTCAGAAAGCTTCTTTCCAGTTTTGAACGGAAGATATTTCCTTTTTCACCATAGCCCTCTATGGGCTTCCAAATATCCCTTTGCCAATTCCACAAGAACAGCCTTAGCGAAAGGCTTCTTGAAGGGAAAGATGTAACTCTGTGAGATGAATTAACAGAACACAGAGCAGTTTCTCAGAAAGCTTCTTTCCAGTTTTGAACGGAAGATATTTCCTTTTTCACCGTAGCCCTCTATGGGCTTCCAAATATCCCTTTGCCAATTCCACAAGAACAGCCTTAGCGAAAGGCTTCTTGAAGGGAAAGATGTAACTCTGTGAGATGAATTAACAGAACACAGAGCAGTTTCTCAGAAAGCTTCTTTCCAGTTTTGAACGGAAGATATTTCCTTTTTCACCGTAGCCCTCTATGGGCTTCCAAATATCCCTTTGCCAATTCCACAAGAACAGCCTTAGCGAAAGGCTTCTTGAAGGGAAAGATGTAACTCTGTGAGATGAATTAACAGAACACAGAGCAGTTTCTCAGAAAGCTTCTTTCCAGTTTTGAACGGAAGTTATTTCCTTTTTCACCATTGCCCTCTATGGGCTTCCAAATATCCCTTTGCCAATTCCACAAGAACAGCCTTAGCGAAAGGCTTCTTGAAGGGAAAGATGTAACTCTGTGAGATGAATTAACAGAACACAGAGCAGTTTCTCAGAAAGCTTCTTTCCAGTTTTGAACGGAAGATATTTCCTTTTTCACCATAGCCCTCTATGGGCTTCCAAATATCCCTTTGCCAATTCCACAAGAACAGCCTTAGCGAAAGGCTTCTTGAAGGGAAAGATGTAACTCTGTGAGATGAATTAACAGAACACAGAGCAGTTTCTCAGAAAGCTTCTTTCCAGTTTTGAACGGAAGATATTTCCTTTTTCACCGTAGCCCTCTATGGGCTTCCAAATATCCCTTTGCCAATTCCACAAGAACAGCCTTAGCGAAAGGCTTCTTGAAGGGAAAGATGTAACTCTGTGAGATGAATTAACAGAACACAGAGCAGTTTCTCAGAAAGCTTCTTTCCAGTTTTGAACGGAAGATATTTCCTTTTTCACCATAGCCCTCTATGGGCTTCCAAATATCCCTTTGCCAATTCCACAAGAACAGCCTTAGCGAAAGGCTTCTTGAAGGGAAAGATGTAACTCTGTGAGATGAATTAACAGAACACAGAGCAGTTTCTCAGAAAGCTTCTTTCCAGTTTTGAACGGAAGATATTTCCTTTTTTCACCGT